>NC_025994.2:28495887-28539032 GCF_000442705.2 Elaeis guineensis
TGAGGGACTCCGAACCCTTCCGGGGGTGCCGGCTACTGACAAAATGGGCCACAAATTGGTGGCTCATCTGATCGAAGGAAAAGATGGTACCCGACTTCAGCGTCGAGTACCAGTTTCTCATCGCTCCCTTCAAGGTGGATGGGAAGGCTTGGCACAGAATGGCATCGGGTGTGTCATGAAGCAGCATCATCATTCGAAAGGCCTCCAGGTGGTCAACCGGGTCCGAAGTCCCATCGTAGCTTTCAAATTGGGGGAGTTTGAAGTTTGGCGGGATCGATTCCTGCATGATCATTTGAGAAAAGAGAGGGTCAGTATAAATATCCTTACCATAAGCGGGGGGAGCATGACAGAGTTCCTCGATCCGTCGGTTCATCTCCTGAAGCCTTCGGTCCAGAAAATCCTCTCGACTACGAGTCTCGAGGGTCTTCTGGCAGGATGAAGGTAGAGATCTTCCAGGGGTGGAATCATGGTCTGATTGGGGGCTCTCCACCCTTGGATTCATCTTTCCGAGAAAGACTAGGCGGCTGGCCCAGGTGGCCCATCCCATTGCCGGATTTTGGAATTCTAGCGACGCTCTTTCCGATCGTACTGATGCCTGTGGCTGCTGCTGCTGTTGCATGGCCTGCACAGCTTCAGTGAGGCCTCTGACCTGCTGCACCAGTAGGTCGAATTGCTTTGCACCAACCGTCATTGCCGACGGAGGGGGTAGAGGCTGGGAGACTGGAGGTGAGGCCGGAGCCTGAGATCTGGCCGCGGAGGCCGTGGATCATCGTGTGGATGTTTTGCGGGGAGGCATCGGGTGAAGACCTAGTGGGGGAAGGAGGAGTGGATGTCGGGGAAGGTGACCGGAGGCGGTCCCGTTGAGCGCTCCTTTACGAACAAGGGTACTGTGAAGACACAGACCCCTTCCTCTAGCACCAATCCTGTTGGTACAAAAATTTGCTTGCGTCGGAAAAGCTGGAGTCGAGGGAGTCACGGTCACCACTGGGACCTGCAAAAGAAGTCTAAATCGGAGGTGGGGTTGCTCCGGCAAGACCCTTCGATGCTCAAGTCAGTTCTCTGCCTCAACAAGAATGGATTGCTCGAACAAAAATTTTAGCAGAGTTTCAGGATAGAAAATAGAGCTTAGAGAATAACGTATCTGGGGTCCCCCCTTTTATAGGCGGAGGGAGCAACAGATTGATAGCAATGTTTGTAACCATCTAGCAGTGGGCTGCCTATGGTCAAGAGGAGTTTGTTGCGGAGAGTAGTGGAGTGGAATCGTGGCTATCATCAAGACATGCCACGTGGAGTCTATCACGGGGAGTGGAGCGGCGTCCGTTGTCGCGACTTGCCAGAGGATGGAGGAATCATGCGGTATCCATCACAGGAAGTGGAGCAGGATCGTGGCCATTATTGTGGTCTGCCAGGGAGTGATGGAGCCGCACGAAATCCGTCGCAGGAAGTGGAGCAGAGTCATGGCCGTTACTGCGGCCCGCCAGGGAGTGATGGAGCCACGCAGAATCCATTGCAGAAAGTGGAGCAGAGTCGTGGCCGTTACTACGGCCCGCCAGGGGGTCCAGGCCTGTCGGCCGAAGTCCAGCTGGAGTGTCTGGCGGAGAGAGGTGGCTAGTTACCCGTCTGAGAGGAGCTCGGAGTCCGACTCTCGTAGGAGTCCGGATGAAGTCTTCCTTCAGTCGAAGTCGGGGATGAGGTCCGGCTCCCGTGGGAGTCCGGACAGAGTCTTTTCGTAGCTGGAGTCGAGGATGGAGTCCGGCTCCCGTAGGAGTCTGGGCGGAGTCTGCCTGCAGATGGAGTTGGGGATGAGGTCCGGCTCCCGTAGGAGTCCGGGCAGAGTCTTCTTGCACTTGGAGTCGTGGGCGGAGTCCGGCTCCCGTAGGAGTCCGGACGACGTTTGCCTACAGCCGTAGTCGGGGATGAGGTCCGACTCCCGTAGGAGTCCGGACAGAGTCTACCTGCAATCAAAGTCAGGGACGAAGTCCGGCTCCCTTAGGAGTTCGGACGAAGTCTACCTGCAATTGGAGTCGTGGGCGGAGTCCGGCTCCCGTAGGAGTCTGGACGAAGTCTACCTGCAATTGGAGTCGTGGGTGGAGTCCGGCTCTCGTAGGAGTCCGGACGGAGTCTGCCTGCAGCTGGAGTTGGGGACGAGGTCCGGTTCCCGTAGGAGTTCGGGCGGAGTCTTCCTGCAGCTGGAGTTGGGGACGGAGTCTGGCTCCCGTAGGAGTCCAGGCGGAGTCTGCCTGCAGATGAAGTTGGGGATGAGGTCCGGCTCTTGTAGGAGTCCGGGCAGAGTCTACCTGCAATCAAAGTCAGGGATGATGTTCGGCTCCCTTAGGAGTCCGGACGAAGTCTACCTGCAATTGGAGTCGTGGGCAGAGTCCGGCTCCCATAGGAGTCCGGATGAAGTCTGCCTGCAATTGGAGTCGTGGGCGGAGTCCGGCTCCCGTAGGAGTCCGGATGAAGTCTGCGTGCAATTGGAGTCAGGGATGGGGTCCGACTCCCGTAGGAGTCCGGACGTCGTGAAGAATCCGGTCGACGCCGGCGGGGTCCTGTCCGTCGGCAAGACCTGGGGGCGTTGCAGAGGCTCGGCCGCCTGGGAGGTTTGAAGAGACGTTGTCGGAGGTCGGAAGTTGGTTGGATCCCCAGAGGGTCACTCTTGTCACGAACTTCGGCTGGGGGTTATTTTATACCCAACAGTATATATAAAGTCAAAAATAATTTTTGAGTTTAAAGGATTGATGCTATAAATCAATGCAAAATTTTTTAGCAAGATATGCACAAGAATGATTCTATGCACAATTATTGTACTTGTTTGATCGAATCAAATAAAGGTGGCTCTGATACCACTTTTGGATTCTAACCACATAGTGAAAAATAATTTTTAAAAAATTTAAAACAAGCAAATCAATAGCTTTATCAAATAAAACTATCGAGCCGAACCCAAAACCCTAAAAATACTTTGCCGATCAGGATCAAAGCAAATTCAAACATGCAAAGAGATAGAAAATTATACTTTAACCAATATGAAAAAGTGACACATTGGTGTTTTCCACAAGACTCCAAGGTAGAATTCCTCCAATAGTGATCCACACAGAAGTTGGCCAACGTCCTTCCCAACCAGTGCACTGCCACAGCCTTATCTTCTCAAGAATACTACCGGCTTCGAACTTATATCACGATCGCACCAAAGTCCAGTTGCCTTTGATCTCATTACTATAAAAATATCAAGAAGATACTTTTCAGATGTCATACAACCTAGGATTTAATTTTTAGCTCCAACACATAGAAAAATCAAATTCTAGGGCACTCAAGCAACACATGCTGAAAATCTCACCATCTTTGTAGCAACTTTTGCCACTGAAAATTCTCTCTTTTTTTCTCAAAATTTTTTCAAAATTTTTCTTATGTTTACCACATCCCTCTTCTTAGTTTTAGATAAAAATCACCATAAGAAGCCATGTGGGACATCCCTTATAAATAGGGGACCAGGGGACATCTCATGGGATGAAGGGGCGCCAACTTTTGGTGCTCCAACTTCCCACGCACCAAATAAATTCACCAAGTAAATTTTTGGTGATCCAATTATTTGGAGAAGAAGGACTCTTAGTCTTCTACATGTCATAAAAAATTTGATAAATTTTGATGACAAAACATAGGATTTCAAATAAAAAATTTAATGCAATGCATGTTAGTTAAGAGCCTTCTTTAAGAAAGACTCTTTACTTCACACGCCAAAATAAGGGGGGCGGCATTTATTTTTGTGCATGGGTTTTGGTGGGCTCAGAGGACTCCTCCATTTGAAACTCTTTCAAGTTGGATAACGATCCAATCCAAATTGATCCAAGCCCATTAGGTCAAAGCCAACTGGTCTAAGTTAGCTCAAACAATTTGATCTAAACCAATTTGGAAACTTGGATTAATACAATGTGCTAGCATATCAAATTAACCCATAAAATTTATATTAAATGCTAATTAGATCAGATCAAGATCAAATCTCAAAGTATGTGATCCCTTGGGTTCCAAATCTAGCTAGCAGTGGATCAAGACTTTCGATGTAACCCTAATCCGATGAGATTAGGTCATCCGAAGAGTCCCAATCAACTTGGACTCTTCCAAATTGACTCCAGAATTAAACTCTTTTAATTCTGATGAATCCACAAGTCAAGATTGACGTCTAGCAATATGTCATGACTACTCGAAAGATTTAAAATTTTGATGAAAAATTATCAAAATATCCTTCAGTGGCAAGTTCCCATGTAATTCAATTTTTCAGTTAAACAACATCCCAGATGAGTTGTGGGTATGAAAATATGTCAAACCCAATCACTTATCTTTATATATCTCGATTTGAAGGCAATGATTTAGTTGATGATAGATTAAAAAATATTTTCTAATTATCATCCTGCTTTGACCAAAGACTTCCAAAATCATCATCCTATGAGATCACATAAGATGTTTGCTTCTCTTATTAGGAGTGACTGATCTCTTATTGATCACTCACAACCTCCATGCACACTTCACCATATTCAGAACACCCCACACAAGGATCAAAAAATCAAGCTAGATAGTGAACCAAAGCATGGATCCATGTACACAAAATACCATGGTGACCTTAGGTTTAAGGATCACTTACACAACTCTCACTAGAGAATCATCAGTTGACATGTAAATAAGATTCCATCTGATATTCTCTCATAGGTCAATTCAGTGAACTCATTCTCTAATGAGCACCCATATCTTTGTATTAGTGTCACCACACAAGTGGTTGTGAGATCAACTACCCTCATTTCTGAGCATACATAGGACATGCCAGTCTTACTGGTATCATTGATCCCTGACTCAATATACCAATAACTAGAAATATTTTAGGTTAGGGCTATCAAGGATTTAGGTCTTACTGGCGTGATCTCATCACGGCCCTAAAATCATTATAATCTTAAGAACAACAAGATGCAGCATCTAATGAATCAAGAATACCTATTTTATTAAAATAAATGTCAATTACATGAGTTTAGAAGATAAATTATAAAATATACCTTATCACATCGCATATGCGATTGGCTTGTAGGGCATAATTCTTTTAACAAAATATACAGAATAGAAAAAAGACTGCTCCATCTGATCTTTTTTGGTGCATGAATTTGAGGATTTTTATTCCATCTATCTTATCTAATCCTCCATGGCCAAGGTTGGGGGTGTAATTTTCGTGCAAAAAGAGGATTCACCTTCACAAAAATCCACCATTAGATCATCCATTAGTCACTTTGAGATATGTGTAAGCAGAACGGTCCAATGATGGATTCGTGTGAAGGTGAATCCTTCTTTCAAATGAAAGAAATACCCAAGCTCCCATGGCCAATAAGATGAAAGATCCATCGAACTCTCTTTTTCTTACTAAAATCTGCTCCCAATCTTCCTCAGTTATGGAATCCAGCATTTACAATCTATAATTTTTTAGATTTTTATTGTTTTAGCAACTATGTAGGCAACGACAGTGACTCTCCATCTAATTTAAACATGAGTGTGCTGTCACAAACACCAAAAAATCCACCATCAAACAATAAAGCCGTTCGGTATTCTGTATCCATTTGTTCATTATTTATGCGCTAAAATCAAAGTCCCAGTCATTACAGGTGTGCTTTAAATAACAGAAAAACTAGAATCTTACAAATAACAGAAAAGCAACTCTTTATAAGGACCATTTCCTTCCATAGCTTCTGTGAAAAGAAATAGGCTTCAACGTGCATTCTTTATAAATGTGTCCTAATAATTTTCACAATTTTTGGCGACAGGACATGGTCGTGGGGGGGACAGATACCACATCAAACACAATGGAGTGGGCCTTGGCCGAAATGATGCAGAAACCTGAAACCCTGAGAAAAGCCCAAGAGGAACTCGACCAAGTTGTGGGAAAGGACAACATTGTGGAAGAGTCCCACATTTCTAAGCTGCCTTACCTTGGAGCTGTGATCAAAGAGGTTCTCCGATTGCACCCGGCCCTTCCACTCTTAGTTCCCCACTGCCCAAGCTCTCCATGCCTTGTTGGTGGCTACACCATCCCGGAAGGCAGTCGGGTCTTTGTGAACGTGTGGGCAATACATAGGGACCCTTTATTATGGGAAGATCCACTGGAGTTCAAGCCAGAAAGGTTCTTAGACAGTAATAATAAGTGGGATTTTAGTGGGAATGACTTCAATTACTTCCCATTTGGGTCTGGAAGGAGAATCTGTGCTGGGATCTCGATGGCAGAGAGGATGGTTGGATACCTTCTAGCATCACTGTTGCACTCTTTTGAGTGGAAGCTAGCAGAGGGAACGAAATTGAATCTGGAAGAGAAGTTTGGAATTGTTCTAAAGAAGGCTAAGCCACTGATTGCCATTCCAACACCCAAACTACCGAACCCTGATCTCTATTCATAGATCGCACGTTTAATGATTGTGGAAGGAACATTGTCTCTCTCTCTCTCTCCATGGAAGCTTAACGTCCATGGAGTTATGCAGTAATCTACATGTGTAAGATCTGAACAAAAACTGAAGTGATTGATGTCCATGTATCCAAAGTGCAGCAATCTTCTTTTCCTTGTTCACTAGTGAAAAACTTGCCTTCTGAAGGGTCACACTGGACTGGCTCAGGTAGGAAGTGTTTCTTGTTGTTTTGGATAATGCTGAATTCTAGAATCTGCCTAAGATTAGATGTAATATCCCATCCGGCTGCACGAATCTTAAAGTGTTGCTAAAAAAATAGCAACTCAAGGGGGGGATTGGGGGGAAGGATTGGGTTCTTCAAAAACTTCAGTTAATTCAAAATCTTAAATAACTATATGCTCCGATTGACTTAACGTGAATACTTGTGAAGTTTAAACAATGTGTATCAGTGGATGAAAGATATAAAAGCAACGAAGTAAGAAAGAAAACAATGTAGAGCAAGTAAGATAAACAAGACAAGGCACAACACAAATATAATGAGATTTATAGTGGTTCGTGTTGACGCCAATCGTCTCGTCGCCCGATCGCCGGGGAACGTGCACCTGCAAAAATGAGAAGTCCACACTGACCGGAGGCGGCTCCGGCGGGGACCCTCCGACGGTCAAGTCAGAGAGGTGACTGGGCAACAGTGAGATGAAGACAGAGAACTCAATCGAGGGAGAGAGGGAGCGAGGGAGCGAGCCTGTGGTCTTGGAGTCGAGAAGTGGGGGGGCCTCTTTTTGCACTGTTGCCTTCCCCAATTTATATAGTGGAGCACGGTATGGCGCCGTCATTAATAGCGCAGACAAGTGAGGAATTGTCGACTCACTGTAGATTGTCAGAGTCGCCGTAAAAGTGTCATGTCGCCGTGGGGATGTCAAATCACCAGGGTTGACAATGCCCTCGGCGGGACAATGCCCCTAGATGGCCGTGCCGCATGTTGCTGTCAGAACTGACAAGGTCTGGCGGCTGTACGGCGATCAGAGGAGTCGACCGACCCTAGATCGGTGGCCAGCTGAGTGGCGTTGGGCCCCTCCGTTGGTCGGTGAACCTTACGTGAGTCGGCCATCAGACCTCCGGATTCAGTCGGTCGGGAAAGGTATGCCCGACATATCCTCAGTCGGTGATGGGCCGTCAATTGGCTGGTGATGGCGCCCGTCAGTCGATCGCTCCGGCCGACGGTCGGTCGGTCGGTCCCTTCGACCGTAAGTCGGTCGGTCGGTCCCTCCGGTCGTCGGTCGGTCGGTCGGTCCCTCCGGCCGTCGGTCGGTCGGTCCCTTCGACCGTAGGTCGGTCGGTCGGTCCCTCCGTCCATCGATCGATCGGTCGGTGGGTATTCCCCAACAGTTGCCCCCTTCCACTCCTGAGTCGGACGGTGAGCTGGCCGATGCTTTTATTTGGGCAGCAACCCTGGGCGAACAGGAGTGGATTCATCGTATGCCAGATTTCGACCGTACCGCGGGTTGGTCCGATGTCAGGCGTCTCATAAATGCCAAGCGATTTGCTGGCGTCAGACGTATAGTCGGTGTCAAATGTCACGTGGGCATCAGGTGTCAGACGTCACGTCTTGTCGTCGTCAGACGTCACGTCGGTGTCAGGAGGTCGGGCGCCGGACGATGCGGTGTCAGATGACCGGATATCTGGCGCCGATTCTGGGAGCACGGGGCGCTGTCAGGCGTCCCATCGGGAACGCGAATCAGCGCGGGCGCATTAATGCGGAACCGCGGCCCAGCTTGCCGCGTGTCGAAGGTGGTTGGCCGGCGCCCCCCGCATTTAATATGGGTGGTGCCGCCGCCCTGGGATGGGGCGCGTCGAATCCTCAGGCCACTCGGAAGCCGCCATGTGTCGCACATCCGTGAAGCTTCGATCGGCGCGGAGACATCTCGGCCGTCGGACGGCCCTATATATATAGGACCATCCGAACCCAAGACCTCACTATCGCCATTTTGCTGCCGAAACTTTGTCCGGGCGATTTCTTGGTCGTCGCGGGCAGCGCTTTCCTGCTTCCAAAAGAGTTTCTTCCGGTTCGTGGTCTTCCTTTCATCCTCTTCTTCTTCTTCTTCGCCTCTCCTTCTTTCTCTTCGCTTCTCCTTCTTCTTGTTCGGTTCCGGTGTAATGGCCGAGAATCCGACTCGGGGAGCTCGGTCGGGAAATCCGACTGACGACTCCCGATCGACTCCGGAAGTTGAGGTATCCTCGCTTTCGAGGCTGAATGTTGATCGGCTTCGGGAGCAGTATTGCATCCCGGAGCAGTTTCAACTATCCGCCCCACGGGCCGGCGGTCGGGTTAACAGCCCTCCGCCCGGCCAGCTGGCGCTGTACGTCGAAGACCTTCGCGCGGGTCTTCGGCTCCCGATTCTGGAGTTCGTCCGAAATCTGTTGAACTATTACGGACTCTGTCCGGCGCAACTAGCGCTGAACTCCATCCGTCTCATAATTAGCTTTGCGCTGTTGTGTCAACTCTTGCCGACCAACCCTCGCATTTCGCTCTTCCGAGCCTTCTTTGTGCTCCGACCCCATCCTAAAGCCCGAGGGTGGTGGCTCTTCAACCCCCGGAAGGGCCTTTCCTTCATCACTGGTCTTCCATCGTCCATTCATGGGTGGAAGAACCAGTTTTTCTTTGTTTCTTCTTCATCCTCTTGGGGCTTTCCTTCCCACTGGGGCGTGCCCCGAACTGAAGCCAATGACAACAGCCGGGTGGAGGCGGACGACCGGGAGGACTTCCACCGACTAAAAGATATGTCGGTCCCGAAGTAGAGGGAGCTTGTTACCGAACAAGCTCTCTATGACGCCGGCTTGAGCTTGGTCCCCCGACTAGGTATCGCCCGATCCCCCGGTCTCCTTTTCATTCGGCCCTTGGTCCGGTTCTTTGATTAACACTTTTGTCGGTATCGCAGGGACACCTCCAAGAATGCGGCCGACGGACGTCGAGATTCGGCAATTCGCGACAAGGAAGAGGCCAGCATCGGGGGTCGGTCCTTCGCGCCCTCCGAAGAGGCATGCTCCAGCGGCGTCGATCGTCGAAGCGTCGATGACCGACCAATCAGAGCCCGTCATAGCGCTTGTGGCTCCGGCAGCGCGTGCGGAGGAGAGGCCGGTGGAAGAAGCGGCCGAAGGAACGTCGGCTGCCTCACCGGCAGCAGTGTAGCAGGATGACGTTCGGGAAACCGAACATCATCCGACGGCGTCTGTGGCCGCAACGGGGGGTGCCGGTTCTACTTCGAGCATCCCCTCGCTGTTGGTTCCGTCGGTCGGGGCGGCCGATCGAGGGAAAGCCCCGATGGACCCCGCAGACGAAACAAGGTCGGGGAGCCGCTCTGTGCCGCCTAACACACAGTTCCCCGAAGGGGCATCGGCGTTGGCCGACCACAACCTGGCGAGGAGGTTGTGCCAGGGGATCCTCCTTCCGATCGATGTGGAGTCGCTGAGGTCTCGGCAAGTGACCGAGATGCTATCCAAGTTCTACCCGACCATGGTCGAGGTAAGCTTTGTATTGCCTTCTTTCTCCTTAGAATTCTTCTCACCACGTGTTCCTGACAAAGCGCTTGCAACGGCAGCTAATCTACACAATGTCGGAGCTTGAGGTCGGATACCGGAGGTTCGGGAACGTCCGGGCGGCTTGGAAGGAGAGGTCGGCGGCGGCCGAAGCCGAAAAGGCAATGTTGGTCGACCATTTACAGCAGTCGGCCGACCGGGAGGCCAAGTTGGTAGACGAAGTCTCCCGGCTTGGGTCCGAGCTAAGGTCGGCCAAGAAGGAGGCCAGACACAAGGGTCGGGCCGTGCGTCGTCTGCGGCACGAGCGGGACGGCGTCGCCGTCGAACTCCAAGGCGAGCACGAGCAGCTTCGGGTCAGCCTGGAGAAGCTTGCCAAGGCTGAGGAGGAGCTCTCGATCGCCCAAGCCGATGCCGACATAGCGAAGGCGGAGGCAGAGTCGGCGAAGGATGCGCTCGGTCGGGCGGAAGAAGAGGCAAGGTCGGCGAAGGAGTCGGCCAGTCGGGCGGTTGAGGACTTCCTGGCCTCCGACCAGTATCGGGAGGAGATGCTCGAGTCGGGCTTCGCCTCGTATCGGGTGGGGTACGAGGACGGTCGGGATGCGGTCCGGGCCTTGTACCCGGAGCTGGACCTCAGCAGCATCGTCCCACCGGGGGCCGAGGAGGAAGCCACCGAGGAGATGGCCGACCAGCCATCGGGAGGCGTTGTCGCTGCGGAGAAAGCCGTCCCGGAGCAAGTGGCACCGACTGTCAGTCCCCCGACGACCGAAGGTCCAGCTTCAACCGTCGACCCGGCATCGATCGTGGCCGACACACCGGTCATCCCCGATCTTCCATCGGTCGAGGAGATCGACTCAGAAGGGTGATCGGGCCTTGCCCACTTTCTTTTATTTTTTCTGTTTTTGAAATACTTGTAATCGGGCTCCGACCCGACTTTGTAAACTTTCTTTCAACTTTGAATGAAAACTTCTTCCACTTTTCCCTTTGTCTGTTTCTTTCAAATATTTGGTTGAATGCCTTCGTGAGTCACTAACTTATGTAAGTCGCTAACTCACATAAGTCGGTAGGACGTTCGGCAACTCGTGCCGCCACGAAGGTGGGGTAAGTTTCGACTTTGGATCGGCTTCTGATAGTCAAGGTCGTCAGTCAGGCGCGTCTGTTGAGTCGGGAGCCGACCGAACGTGGCAAAGGTTTGGTAGTCGGGTCCCCACTGATGCATTCAGTCGAATGCCGTCCGGTGCATTCAGTCGGGGAAACGACGACAAGTCGGATCCCGATGCACTTGCACCGGTTATTCATGCTGCGCCTTTTGATATATGGTGGTAAGCTGAATATCGTCCGGTCGGTCGTGGCTCGGTTGGCAAGTCGTGATGCGACTAAGGTCGCGTTGTGCAATAGACGGTGGTAAGCCGAATATCGTCCGATCGGCCGTGGCTCGGTCGGCAAGTCGTGATGCGACTAAGGTCGCGTTGTACAATAGACGATGGTAAGCCGAATATCGTCCGGCCGGCCGTGGCTCAGTCGGCAAGTCGTGGATGCGACTAAGGTCGCATTGTGCAATAGACGGTGGTAAGCCGAATATCCTTCGACCGGCCGTAGCGTGGTCGGGAGTCGCGACGTCGATCGCGTAGGCATTTCGCCTCTCTTTGGTCGGGGCCCGATCGGCTTGTTGGCCGATGGTTTGGCCCGAAAGTTTGACCGTAGAAGGAGTGTCAACTCCCATCAATGTAGATGCATCGGTCCCCGCAAGAGTCTGATGTGTCATCAAAGGTCGAAGGAGTGTAACTCCCGTCCACATGGGTGCATCGGTCCTTGTAAGGGTCCGACGTATCGTCGACCGTCGAAGGAGTGTCAACTCCCGTCCATCTGGATGCATCGGTCCTTGTAAGGGTCCGACGTATCGTCGGTAGGGTCGTCGGTTTCAGGTGGATACTAAGTCCACGCTGGCATGTCGGGGCTTGACCTTGATGAGCACCGATCATTAGTCGAAGAGTTAAAACTCCGAGATTTCAAACCGAATTTGTATTCCGACTGGACAATTACAAAGTTTACGGGTAATACAACTTCAAGTTGTCGGCGTTCCAAGTTCGGGGAATTGGTTTCTGTTGCTCCTAGATTGATTTTGATGATTACAAAGCAGATTGAAGGGATACAAATAATTTTAAAATGAAAAAGTCCTTATGCTCTTCAAAGGCAAAATCGTAATTTCACTAAAATCCTGATTTGATAGTATCATTTGATAGAACAAATGATTTGTAAACTATTGGTAAAAATTTCATTGTATTTGGACTTATATTTTTGAAGTTATGAAGGTTTGAAGTGCATGAGTCGACTCATGAGTCAACTCATGGCACTGTGAGCTGATTGGCACGCAAAAAATTCCTATGGCACGCTGGTTTTTTGGCTTGGCATGACCTGTGAGTCGACTCATGAGTCGACCCACAAGGCATGAGTCGACTCATGAGTCGACCTCTGCTGATTTGAGCCGAAAAATCCAAAAATCAGACCTTCTGGTCTGTGCAACAGAAGTTGACTCATGAGTCGACTCCTGATGCATGAGTCGACTCATGAGTCGACCCCTGTGACGGGAAATGTCAGCAACGGCTATTTTTTTGCCCGTTTTAATTGTCATTTATGCTTCCTAAAATTGCTCTAACGGCTCTTTATCTACCTAAATTGTTTTCTCTTGCTTCTAATGCTACAAAATGCTTAAAATGGTGAAAGAAATTGCAGATTAAATAGTGGATCAAACGTGAAATCAAAAACGAGAAGAACAGAAGAGAGGATCCGAAATTTGCAAGAAAAAGCCTGAGATCAATGAAAAATCCAAAAAGAAAAAGAGAGAGGATCCACAATATACCAGAGAGAGTGTGAAAGAGAAAAGCAAGAGCTTTCAAGGAGAGAATTCTTCACGCCTATTGTTTCAACCTTGATCTAGAGATCGTTCAAAGCTTTCAAGAGATCTTCAATCAACAATCAACCTCTTCTCAAGCATTCAAGCGTTCATCCACTTTGAGAAAATCCAAAAAAGGGGTTCTTCATTTGAGTAAAACTTTTATTGTTATATTCGCTCATTTAAGGAGCTGTTATTGTATTAATCTGTGCTCAAAATTTTCTAACTCTTTGTGAGTTTTTGTTCTTGTTTTTGGAGGATTTCCAAAACAAGGAAAGGTTGATCCGAACCTGAAATCGGAGTATTTTGGATTTACTTGTACCCGAAAAATAAGTGATCTAGCTTGGGATAGCTAGTGTTGGAGTTTCCGACGTTTTGTATTCGGGTTGAATACAAAGGATAGTGGATTGAAATTCTCAAGTAGGATCTTGGGGAGTGGATGTAGGTGCAAGGTTAGCACCGAACCACTATAAATCCTTGTGTTTGTGGTGTGCTTTATCGCTTCACTTTATTTCTTTATTATATTCTTGCATTCCTGCTTTAGGTAATTAATATTGAATTAAAGTCTTTGTTTTGTTCTTCATAAGTAATCTGTTGGGCTTAAAATTTTTTAGAAATCCAATTCACCCCCCCTCTTGGGTTGCATAGCTGGGCAACAAGTGGTATCAGAGCCGGTGCTCTAGCCCTTCTTTGATCTAATAATCAAAGAGCCAAAGATCTATGGCAACCCATGTTGGTACTTCTCTAGCCGAGGGGCAATCAACAAACCGACCTCCACTTTTCAATGGGTCTAATTACACCTATTGGAAAGCTCGGATGAAGATTTTCATACAAGCACTCGACTATGATATGTGGAGTATCATAGTGAATGGTCCTCACACACCCACCAAGATTATAGATGGTGAGGAATCAACCAAATCCGAGAAAGAATGGGATGAGGTTGACAAGAAATTGGCACAATTAAATGCCAAAGCCATGAATGTTCTTTATTGTGCACTAGATGCAAGTGAATTTAATCGTATTTCTACTTGTGCATCTGCTAAAGAAATATGGAATAGGTTAGAAGTAACCCATGAGGGAACAAATCAAGTAAAAGAGTCTAAAATAAACATGCTTGTACATAAATATGAATTGTTCAAAATAGAGCATGATGAGTCCATAACTGCTATGTTTACTCGTTTTACTGATATAATCAATGGTTTAAAGAGTCTTGGCAAATCTTATACTAACAGTGAACTTGTAAGGAAGATTCTCAGGTCACTGCCAAGAACTTGGAAAGCCAAGGTGACTGCCATCCAAGAAGCAAAGGACTTGAACACTCTACCTCTAGAAGAGCTTCTTGGATCCTTGATGACTCATGAACTTAGCATGAAGCAACATCAAGAGGATGAAGTCAAAAAGAAAAGAACCATTGCCCTCAAATCCACAACTTCGCCTGATTATGAAACGGATGACTCTGAAGATGAAGATCAGGATGAAGAGATGGCTCTCATCACCCGGAAATTTAAGAAGTTTCTAAGAAAAAAGAAACAGGGGATGAGAAAGAAATTCATAAAAGGGGATCAAAGCAAAGAAAAGGAGAAAGATCAACCCCCTATATGCTACGAGTGCAAGAAGCCAAGACATTTCAGATCCGAATGTCCATAATTGAAGAAAGGTCCAAAGAAGTTCAAAAAGAAGGCAATGATGGCGACCTGGAGTGCGAGTGATGACTCAAGCTCCGACGAGGAAACCTCAACAGAACAAGTCAACCTGTGCCTGATGGCACATGAAAATGAGGTAACTTCTGAATCCACTAGTGAATTTACTTTTGAAGAATTGCATGAAGCTCTCTATGATTCAATTGAGGAATTAAAGAAACTAGGGAAGAAAAACAAAGAGCTGAAATTGGAAAATCAGTCCTTAGTGAAACAAGCTGAAAATCTTTCAATTGAAAAATTCACCTTGATTCAAGAAAATCAAAACTTAAAGGATGAAATGAACAAGCTGAAATCTATAGTAGATAAGTTCACCTTAAGTTCAAACAAACTAAATATGATCCTTGAAAATCAGAAAGCTATATATGATAAGGCTGGACTTGGTTATAAACCCCTGAAGAAACAAAAATTTCTGAAGGATATTTATGTAAATTATTCAAGTAACAAGTCTACAAATATTACTTGTTTTAAATGTGGAAGAATAGGACATAAATCATACACATGTCTTATTAACAAATATGCAAACACAAAGAAAATATGGGTTCCAAAAGGAACCATTCTGACTAACCTGAAAGGACCCAAGAAAGCTTGGGTACCTAAGACAGAAACTTGACCTTTGCTTGCAGGTGTGTCTAGCATCCCAAGAAGGAAACATAAAATAGTATCTTGACAGCGGATGCTCGAGACACATGACTGGTGATGAATCACAATTCATCACGCTTGATGCTAAGGATGGAGGGATGGTCACCTTTGGAGATAATGGCAAAGGAAAGATCATCGGGATAGGTAACATTGGTATCACTCCCTCCAAATACATTGAGAATGTTTTATTAGTTAAATGTTTAAAGCATAACTTACTTAGCATTAGTCAATTCTGTGATAAAGGGTATAAAGTAAGTTTTGAATCATTTGTTTGTATTGTGACGAGTCCTATTAACGATGGCATTAAATTTATAGGACATAGGCATGGCAATGTTTATATGGTAGACTTGAATGATTTAACTAAATTAGACATGCAATGCCTAGTTTCCTTAAATGCTAAAATAAATGAGACTAGTTGGCTGTGGCATCGTAGACTTGCACACATTAGCATGCATTCTCTCTCAAAATTAATTAAAAAGGATTTAGTTCTCGGTTTGCCAAAACTGAATTTTGAAAAGGATAGAATTTGTGATGCATGCCAATTAGGTAAACAAACTAGAGTATCATTTAAATCCAAAAATACTGTTTCAACTTCTAGACCTTTAGAGCTCTTACATATGGATTTATTTGGACCAACTAGAACCACTAGTCTAAGAGGAAAACGATATGGATTTGTAATAATAGATGATTACTCTCGTTTTACTTGGGTTTTCTTTTTAGCTCACAAAAATGAAACTTTTCAAATTTTCACTAAATTTCATCGAAAAGTCACTAATGAAAAAGGGTTTTCAATTCAAAATATTAGAAGTGATCATGGAACAGAATTTGAAAATCATGACTTTGAAAATTTTTGTGATGAAAATGGAATTGGCCATAACTTCTCTGCTCCTAGGACACCCCAACAGAATGGGGTAGTTGAAAGAAAAAACAGAACCTTAGAAGAAATGGCCCGTACCATACTTTGTGAAAGCAACCTTCCAAGATATTTTTGGGCAGAAGCTATTAACACAGCATGTTACATTTTAAATCGTGCTTTAATTAGACAATTTTTAAAGAAAACCCCCTATGAACTTTGGAAAGGAAGAAAACCAAATATTGCATATTTTCATGTCTTTGGTTGCCGATGTTTTGTATTAAATAATGAAAAAGAAAAACTTGGTAAATTTGATGCAAAATCAGATGAAGCAATCTTTTTAGGTTACTCCTCCACTAGTAAAGCATTTAGAGTTTTCAATAAAAGAACTTTAGTAGTTGAGGAGTCCATACATGTTGTTTTGATGAATCTAACGATCTTCCTTCAAGGAAGAATGAGGGTGTTGATGATGCAGATCCACTAATAGAAGGTATGAAGGAGATCACTCTGAAAGATTCAGCAACTCCAGAAGACAAGGATCAAGAAGACGAACAAAATGAAAAGGTGAAGAAATTCAAGAACAACCCCAAGGTACAAATGACTTACCCAAGGAATGGAGGTATGTTCACAACCACCCTAAGGAGTTAATAATTGGTGATCCTATGCATGGGGTAAAAACCCGTTCTTCACTTAGAGATGTACTTAATCATTGTGCTTTTGTATCTCAACTTGAACCTAAAACTTTTGAAGAAGCTGAAAATGATCATAACTGGATTAATGCTATGCAAGAAGAACTTAATCAATTTGAAAGAAATAATGTTTGGACCTTAGTGACAAGATCTAAAGATTATTCAATAATTGGCACAAAATGGGTCTTTAGAAACAAATTAGATGAGCATGGAAATGTAATTAGAAATAAAGCAAGACTGGTTGCTAAGGGATATAATCAAGAAGAAGGAATTGATTTTGATGAAACCTTTGCACCTGTTGCTAGATTAGAAGCCATTAGACTTCTACTTGCATATGCTTGCTTTATGAATTCAAGTTATTTCAAATGGATGTTAAAAGTACATTTTTAAATGGATATATTTCTGAAGAAGTATATGTAGAACAACCCCCTGGATTTGAAAATCATGCTTTTTCCAATCATGTCTTTAGATTAAATAAAGCTTTATATGGTCTAAAACAAGCACCTAGAGCATGGTATGAAAGGCTAAGCAAATTTCTACTAAATAATGGTTTCTCAAGAGGCAATGTAGATACAACCTATTTATTAAAAGAAACCAAAATGATATGCTAATTATACAAATTTATGTTGATGACATAATTTTTGGGTCTACTAATGAATCCCTTTGTCAAGACTTTGCTAAGCTTATGCAGGGAGAGTTCGAGATGAGCATGATGGGAGAACTCACCTTCTTCCTCGGACTCAAATCAAACAATCAAAAGAGGAATCTCCATCACCCAAAGCAAGTACACCAAGGAACTACTCAAAAGATTTGGAATGGAGAACTGCAAACCAATTGGCACACCAATGAGTCCCTCAAGTAAGCTTGACAAGGATGATGAAGGTAAAAACGTAGACTTAAAATACTATAGAGGTATGATTGCTCATTATTATATCTAACTGCAAGTAGGCCTGATATCATGTTTAGTGTTTGCTTATGTGCTAGATATCAATCTAATCCTAAGGAATCTATTTGAATGCTGTTAAAAGAATCCTTAGATACTTAAATGGTACACAAACTATAGGGTTATGGTACTCTAAGGACTCACAAATTAATTTGTTAGGATTTTCAGATGCTGATTTTGCTGGATGTAAATTAGATAGAAAAAGCACAAGTGGAACTTGCCAATTTCTTGGAGTTAACCTAATCTCATGGTTTAGCAAGAAAAAAATTCGGTGGCACTGTCTACGGCTGAGGTCGAATACATTGCAGTCGGAAGTTGTTGTGCTCAAATCTTGTGGATTAAGCAACAACTCGAAGATTTTGGAATCAAACTTAATGAAACACCAATAAAATGTGATAATACAAGTGCCATAAATCTATCTAAAAATCCAATACAACACTCAAGATCCAAACATATTGAAATAAGACATCATTTATAAGAGAACATGTTCAAAACAAAAATATAATTCTTGAATATGTTGCACTGAAAATCAATTAGCTGATATCTTTACAAAGGCCCTTAGTGAGGATAGATTCTGTGAAATTAGGAGAAATCTAGGAATTCTAATCCATATGCCTAAACTTCTCTAATTGATATCAAATATTCTTAGAGCTCAATTTCCAACATATCCTGGTCCTAAAAGCTCAGATTTATCATTCTAAAAACTTATCATTGAGCAAAATTTCTTCTCCCAAAATTTAATTTTTTTGGAATTTATTCATTTTTTCTGAATTTCTGAACTTCATGAGTCGACCCCCATGAGTCGACTCAATGGCAAACTTGTAAATCCCACAAACTTCCCACGGGCTCATTGTTTTTAAACGGGAACCTGTTTGTGAGACGACTCATCTTCTCATTGTCTTCCTTCCAAAGTCGTTCTTTCCAACTCTTTTTTGCTCCAAATCCAAGGATTTATCTCGAGGCAATTCTCCCTCCTACTCTCCACCAAAAATCGCCTCCTTGGAAAAGAGATTTCTCGTGCTTTCTCGCATTGCTTGGCGCGGTTGGAACGTGCCCTAGCACTTCATCGAACTTCCAAAATCCACTTCTTTTCTCCACTAAAATTCCTCTTTACTCTCTTGAGATCCCTCCTCCTCTCAATTCAAGTCTTCTTGTCTGCTACCTTATTGGATATGGCTCCAAAGATGAAACTTCCCCAAAGAAGGAAATCAATCCGTGAGCCTGAGGAAATTGTCCGAAAGAAAAGGCATGCTCAGTCTTCCAGTGTTCCCGCTCCAGTATACCTGCTCAAGGTCCCTCTCAATCCTCCATAAGCCCCAGTGTAAATCCTCTTTCTGATAGAAAAGTAGAAATCGGGAAAAATATAGATTTTCGGTTCTTTGAGAAAGAAGGCTTTACTTTTGCAGTAAGATCAAAAATCAAGGATGGAACTCTACTGCTCCCTTAAGGAAGTCACCTATGTTGATCTAGTTAGAGAGTTCTACCAGAACCTACTTATGGAAACGGGTCAGTGACTTCAACAGTCAAGGGGATTGACATATGCTTGGATTCTAGGATATTGGGAGAATACTTCAGTTGCCTAGTGAAGGATACTCATATATGAACTCCCAATTAAAGAAGAAGGGATCAGAATTATCTTAGGAGAACTTTTTCAGGAAGTTTAAACAAATTGGAAGCAAAGCTATTGTCCATTGAGATGAGGGTCCTGCATCAGATTATAACAAAACTCTTCTTTCCTAGGAGTGGTAGACATGATTACTGTCTGGCAGAGATATATGTGTCATGTTTCATATCATCACTCAGACCCCCCTAAACCTCCCTGCACTTATGATAGAGGCCATGAGAGAAACTTTGAACAGATCCAAGGCACACTTGCCTTATGGTATGGCCCTTACTAGAGTATTTAGGAGGTTTGGAGTTAGCAGTGAGGGGAGACACCTACCAAGCTCTCACATGTGGACACTTTCAACCAACAAGCCTGCACCGAATGGGAATTACAAAGACTGTTGGTGGTTGGATCAAGGGCTCTGAAGAAAGAGCTGAAGAGAGAGCTGAGGAAAGAGCTGAAGACAGAACTGAAGGCAGAGTAGAAGAAGAAGGTCCATCTTCTCCTGTACATGACTTCAGGGCAGCATCACCAGATACCCAGTTCATTCTTGATACTGAGGCTGGCCCTTCTGAGTTTACTAGGATGCCCACACCAGTGTATCAGCCAGAGAGCAGAGCACCTCATTCAGAGTTCAGACTGGCTGACGATCAGATCGAGCATATATCATAGCGTGTGGCTTCTTTACTGTCTAGTCAGTGGGGTAGTACTTCTTTTGCACCTGGTGCCACTTCTTCTGATCAGACCATTACTCCCCACATCTCCACTGTGTTTCAGATGATATCAGATCAGTCCATCAGAATACAGCAGCTTGAGGACACAGTCTGGAGACTTACTGGCAGAGTTCTTGACTTGCAGGGGCAAGTCCTTGCATTGGCCCATCCCAAGCCACAGGAGTCAACCATTGAGGTCACAGACCTCACTGCAGAGGCTGGCAGACTCAGAGGAGCACTAGAAGGTGGATATGAGCTACTGAGGAAAGAGATCCGAGGATCGAGTGAGCATGCTACCACTCAGTTCACTGCTCTACTTCAATCTGTTTTCAGAGCACTAAACATACTTGATTCTATCAGACTCACCCTTTCTGTTCAGTCCTTAGCATCTCAGCGTTCTCAGCCACCCAGTTCATCTCGCTCTCCTGCTCGTGGCAGAGGCAGACGGGGTAGAGGACGCACTTCTGATCCATCATCTCCTCACCCTATCTCTGATGACTCCGATCATTGACTTATCTTGATCATTACTAGATCCTAGGTGTTAGTATCTTGTTCTAGGATCTATACCTTGGGGCCATGTATTGACAATTAGCTGATTGAATTTTATTTTTAATGGAATCATCTTTTATTTATATTTCTACCTTTTGTAATGATGTTGATCATATTATGGTTATATATATTCTCCTTGTTGAAATATTGTCTTCTCTTTGTTGTTGTTTGCTGTTGATAATTGCTATATTAAGGGGGAGCAAACATCTGTGATATACTCTAAAAGGGGAGAAATTAAAGAATATTTCTGAAAAAGGAAAAGCTAACCATGTCTGATGATGTCAAAAAGGGGAGAAAGTAAACAATTAAACAAAAAGCAAGCAACTCATTAAAAGCAAAACCCTAAATTATGAAAGAAAAAGGGGGAGAAATTAAACAAAAAGCAACTCATCAAAGGCAAAACCCAAAAGCAAAATTACAAATTATGAGAAATTTGGCATCAAACAGTAATTTGGCATCAAACAGAATTAAACAAAAAGCATTCAATTATTGAGAAATTAAACAAAACAATATTGGAGATATTAAACAAAAATTGGAGTAATTAAATATTGGAGAAATTAAACAAAATTAAGAAATTAAACAAAATTTGTGAAATTAAACAAAAATGGTATTTTGAGAAATTAAACAAAAATTTTGAGAAAATTGATATCAGACAGAAATTAAACAAAAAACAAAATCATAAGTACAATGCAAATAAGTTTTTTTTATATGCTCTGATATATTTCAAAATTCAAACTTGCTCTGATACATCTTTTGAAATTTTATTTACCTTGATACATCTTAAGAAATTTGATTTACTCTGATACACCCTAAAATTTCTTTTAACTTGCTCTGATACATGATAAAATTTAATCTGATACAGTGTGAAAGTTTCTCTGATATATTATAACATTTGCTCTGATACAGTGTTAAATTTTCTCTGATATATTATAACATTTACTCTGATACATTATAAAATCTTTTCTGATAACATTGTAAAAATTATTTTTCTTGCTCTGATACATTGCAAAATTTATTTATCTTCTCTTGCTCTGATATATCTTAAACTCAAAATGATCTAATACCCTTTTCAAATCTTTAAGAAAATGGACAAACTATTTTTGCATTTATATTACATGCCAAAAGAATCATACTCTTTTCAAGCATATACACCTATAATGGATTCTTTTGAAATTAATGTATTAACATAAATATTTTTGTTCAAATATTTTGTCATCATCAAAAAGGGGGAGATTGTTGCTCCTAGATTGATTTTGATGATTACAAAGCAGATTGAAGGGATACAAATAATTTTAAAATGAAAAAGTCCTTATGCTCTTCAAGGACAAAATCATAATTTCACTAAAATCCTGATTTGATAGTATCATTTGATAGAACAAATGATTTGTAAACTATTGGTAAAAATTTTATTGTATTTGGACTTATATTTTTGAAGTTATGAAGGTTTGAAGTGCATGAGTCGACTCATGAGTCAACTCATGGCACTGTGAGCTGATTGGCACGCAAAAAAATTCCCATGGCACGCTGGATTTTTGACTTGGTACGACCTGTGAGTCGACTCATGAGTCGACCCACAAGGCATGAGTCGACTTCTGCTGATTTGAGTCGAAAAATCCAGAAATCAGACCTTCTGGTCTGTGCAACAGAAGTCGACTCATGAGTCGACTCCTGATGCATGAGTCGACTCATGAGTCGACCCCTGCGACGGAAAATGTCAGCAACGGCTATTTTTTTTGCCCATTTTAATTGCCATTTATGCTTCCTAAAATTGCTCTAACGGCTCTTTATCTACCTAAATTATTTTCTCTTGCTTTTAATGCTACAAAATGCTTAAAATGGTGAAAGAAATTGCAGATTAAATAGCGGATCAAACGTGAAATCAAAGAAACGAGAAGAACAGAAGAGAGGATCCGAAATCTGCACGAAAAAGCCTGAGATCAACGAAAAATCCAAAAAGAAAAAGAGAGAGGATCCACAATATACCAGAGAGATTGTGAAAGAGAAAAGCAAAAGCTTTCAAGGAGAGAATCCTTCACGCCTATTGTTTCAACCTTGATCTAGAGATCGTTCAAAGCTTTCAAGAGATCTTCAATCAACAATCAACCTCTTCTCAAGCATTCAAGCATTCATCCACTTTGAGAAAATCCGAAAAAAGGGGTTCATCATTTGAGTAAAGTTTTTATTGTTATATTTGCTCATTTAAGGAGCTGTTATTGTATTAATCCGTGCTCTAAATATTCTTACTCTTTGTAAGTTTTTGTTCTTGTTCTTGGAGGATTTCCAAAACAAGGAAAGGTTGATCCGAACCTAAAATCGGAGTGTTTTGGGTTTACTTGTACCCGAGAAATAAGTGATCTAGCTTGGGATAGCTAGTATCGGAGTTTCCGATGTTTTGTATTCGGGTTGAATACAAGGATAGTGGATTGAAATTCCCAAGTAGGATCTTGGGGAGTGGATGTAGGTGCAAGGTTAGCACCGAACCACTATAAATTCTTGTGTTTGTGGTGTGCTTTATCACTTCACTTTATATTTTTATTATATTCTTGCATTCCTGCTTTAGGTAATTAATATTGAATTAAAGTCTTTGTTTTGTTCTTCATAAGTAATCAGTTGGGCTTAAAATTTTTAGAAACCCAATTCACCCCCCCCTCTTGGGTTGCATAGCTGGGCAACACAAGTCAGTACTCTGCTTCAACAGAAATGGAGTGCTCGAGTGAAAATTTTAGCAGAATTTCGAGATAGAGTTTAGAGCTTAGAGAAGAATATATCTGGAGATCCTTTTTTATAGATGGAGAGCATAACTGATTGACAGTAACGTCTGTAACCGCCTTGTAGTGGGCCGTTCAGAGCCACGCGGAGTTTGTTACGGAGAATAGTGGCATCAGGGGCCGTTCAAGGCCACGTGGAGTTTGTTACGGAGAGTGGAGTGGTGTCCATTGTCGCGACTTACCAGAGAGTGGTGGAGCCCAGAGAGTAGAGTGGTGTCCGTTGTCATGACTTGCCAGAGAGTGGTGGAGCCACGTGGAATCCATTGCAGAGAGTGGAGTAGGGTAGTGGCCATTGTCGTGACTTGCCAGAGAGTTCGAATCTATCGGCTAGAGCTCGGCTGGGATGTCTGATGGAGCAGAAAGGCTCTCTATCTCGTCGATCTAGGAGAAGCTCGAAAACATCCAAGGTTGTGATGGGTCTACTGTTGTTGGGTGCCCAGAGCACTGATGCTGCAAGTGGGAACCATCTGCTGTAGAAGCTCGGACGGAGACTTTCTGTCGGGGAAGTCCGGTTTCATGAAGAATCTGGCAGAGGGTCGGCCGGTGGTGGACTTCGGATGGCATTGGGGAGGTTCGTCCGCTGGAGGAGTCTGGGGATCTTGTGGAAGTCTGGATGGCGTTGTTGAAGTCCGACTGACGCTATTGAAGGTTGATGGCTAGGGAGGTTCGGCAGACACCGAAGGTGATCGACCACTGTGGGAATCCAGCTGCTAGAGCCCGTCTGTTGTAGAAGCTCATTCGAAATCCATCCGCTATGGGAATTCGGATGGAGTCCGATTCTTATAGAAGGCTGAAAGGAGGCCGCTTATTATAGAGGCTCGATCGAAGATTGATTGTCGTGGAAGCTCGGAGTGGCGACCTGGTCGGTGGAACCTCTCTTGTTGTAGAAGCTCGTCTGGGATCCGTCCATTATAAAAGCTCGACTGGGATCCGGCTATAAAGAAGCTCGACTGAAGTCCGCCTGTGATAGAAGTTCGGAAGGAATTCATTTACAGTAGAGGCTCGGATGGAATTCGCTTACAGTAGAGATCTGGAGTAGACCGTTTGCAGTAGAAGTTCAGAGTAGACCGCTTGCAGTAGAAATTTGGAGTAGAGATCCGACTGGTGGAGCCCTTTCATTGTTGAAATTCGTTTAGGATCCCTCCACTGTGGGAGTTCAGCTAGAATCTGATTCTCGTAGGAGCTCGGATGGAATCCAGAAGGTGGTCGACCGCTGTAGAAACTTGGATGGAGTCTGGTTACTGTAGAAATCCCATTGTCGGAGAAGCTCGGACACTGATGAAGTTCGGAGTAGAGTCGTCCGTGGCTGGAAGAAGTTTGGAAGAGATTCGAAGAATAGTCGATCACTATAGAAAATCGGCTGATAGCGGAGTTCAGAGGGCGTTTGGAGCAGTCCGGTAGATGAATGAGGAAGCTCATTGTCGGAGAAGTCCGGATGGTATTATGGAAGCTCGGACGGTCGAGGGAGTTTAAAAAGATGCCACACAAGGTCGGAAGCTGGAAAAGTCCTGGAAGGATCGGCCTTTTACAAACTTCAGCTGGGGGTATTTTATACCCAACACCACTTACTATGGTCTTATTTGAATATTTCAAATAATTCAAATTTATGACAAACATGTTCGTAGATCCAATACATCAGTATGTATCAGATTTAGAACATCATTGGCTCGTTTACCATTTCGAATAAAAAGTAACTTGGTCATCTTATTAAGGAGATAGGATTGACTGGTTGATAATGATTCACAATCATTGACCTCAAAAATTATCTTCTGTTGATCTTATTCTTATTTATATAATCGAGCTTAAATTATCAAAAATAGGCTTTCATGATATTATCTATTTTAGGGAGTTTGTTTGATTGTGTACAATATACTAACAGACTGTAACTATTCATAAATATCATTTCTCAGTTGTCTACATGATTTTGACATCATTCATAATGATATCACAAAATCATTAGACAATAGTGACAATCACTAAAATGATATTTTTAGAATTAAAAATAGGCTCGATGATTCCTAGGATTAGAACATAACTTTCATCTCCAACATTCAGAAACCTCTTGTTGTTTTCAATCTTTTTACTAACCTGAAGTCATTGCAATAATTTGCATGAACTTTCGATATTCAATATCTAGGTAGTAGTATCACAGATAGAAAAATCATAAGGTGTTATTATATAAGTATCTTATTCAGCAATCCTTTGCTGATTTTTCTTTCTTAACCTGTTCGGATCAAGAGACTCTGTCAGACTAGGTTAGTCTTAGACTCTTTTGTCAGTTCGAACTCATTAGCCCAAGCACGACTCTTTTGCACCTTCTTTTTCTTTTTTTTTCTCAAAGATTTATTATCCCACTGAAGATACATCTTCAAAGGTATGAAAGAACTTCTTCAATATTTAAAGAATTTTCTCCCATTAAGCATCATCAAATTTACAACTAAATTCATATTTTTCATTGCTCTCATAAATACCACATGATGATTTGATCATGTGGCCACTTCTGATAAGTGCCTTTGATCGCATCACATGTGTTAGATGTGGAAACTTCATGTGCTGGATCCATAATCATATTTAGGATCCATTCATGCACTAGAATTATTTACAACTTTTGATACCAATTATCAAAGTTGGGTCTTATAAATCAGTCACTGTCAAACAGTGAATGGAGCAACGGACATCTAACCATAACTGAAAGAAAAACACAAGAACTATATATTTATGAATTGATTAAGCCTAAAGATTTAAACTTTAGTCTAAAGGTTTTTTCACTATTTTAGTCGAATTGATAGCCTCTACCTCTAATCCGAGGAATTATCTTAACTTCTTAGTGGGTACTAGAATCCACATAGACTACATACAAGTCCGAGGATGACTCGATCAATCCATATATATTTATGGGTAGGTTCTCAATCAATTATTTTTTCAAATAATTTTTAGTAATTAATTTTGTCTTAAATTTTATTTCAGTAGGTGATGGGCCTCCACTGAAAGTTTCAATTAGGTCAAACCATTAACATGAACCTACTCAGTATTTTAACTAATAAATGATCAGATCCGATGATGGCTCGATCAATCCAACCATCATCAGATAGTATAATAGAGTCATCATAGGATGAATGATAATTCCATCATTCAAAGAGAACACCAGATGGATGGTGCTTGCAATGTCAATCACAAATAATGGACCCATTATCATTCACCTTAATAGGAGGCTATGATCTAGTTATCTCCATAACTAGCTCATTTTATGAACCTATTAATTTAGAGGATTTAAGAATTAGTTTGGAGAAGAGATGAGAGAGATCAACCAGTAAACCATAATCCTCCCACTGACTTCACTAAGTCATTGAATTGGATCATGTTCATACTAGTTGAAATGGTACCTAGATTAATCACACTGATCAACTTTAATGGCATGGATCAACTCGAATCATTTAGCAATCTAATCAAGACATAATTTATCAAATTGATCAGGTAAGTGAGATTGGTGGGAGGGTCTGCTAAGCTTACCTTAGACACCATCGAAATGGCTAGATAAGCTACTTCTAATTAAAAATCACTGATCGAAATACCAAACTTACCTTAGACACCAACTGGTTAATTAGTTTCGATTTGACCAATCTAATGATTCAGATTCAACCACTGAGCCATAATCAAGGTCCATTTGATCTAATCAAAGACATAGACTTGACCTTCTACAACTATTGTATTGATTCTAAAGAAATTCTGATTTAATCTAATTCAATATTTGGTTAGATTTAATCAATTTCTCTAGTTAGTCCATTAACTCTTTGATTCTAACCTTAAGTCTAACCCAATTAAAAAGATCTGATCTAAGCTAATCCGTACCCCCATATTTTATGCGAATGTCATTAGATCTTAAATCATAATTCTAGATCTAATCGATTCTATACTTAATTCTCAATTAAATTTTGCATCAACATAGTTAAGATTTTGAAAATAATTTTTACATATAAATCATCAAATCTTTTAGATCAAATTTAAATTTTTTATGATTTTAAATCAAAATAATTTTGATTAAACAAGATTAGATGTAACTAACTTCTTCACAACTTGCGTCACATACAACAACACTTAGGGTTTCAAGATCTAGGATTTCGTAAGCAAGTAAGTTTTCTCCTTTCGCTTTCTTCTTTATAGGATCTAATCATATGGCACCTCTATATGCCATAAGAGTACCTCATCGAATAGGAAGAGAGGGCCCTTAAACCCTTCTTGCTCCTATGACCGAATGGTCTGGTGATCAACCCAATCCAAGTACTTGCAAATCGGATCATCTAATCTAATTACATATCATATATGTATGAATTTAGATCTAATCAAAATTACATCATATTTGATTATAATCTTAGATCATATGTAAATTAGATCATAAACATCACATGTATGATATAAAATCAAATTTTATCAAGGATCAGCACAAACTAGGACAACCTTTTCACTGTAAGGGGTAAACCATACAACAAGACAATCTTATGTCAATTTGTGAGATCAATCATTAATTAAATTTAAATCAAAATACCATATATCAGATCTAAATAAAATTAAAATTTAGATTTAATATGCACATAAATCATATCATAACGAACCTAGCCCTAATACCACTGTTGGGAAGCATAAGCAATTTCATGCATGTATTTCAAAACTTTTTCAAAAAAATTACTGTGAAAGATAATTAGATTAATCAAACTAATCTAACATACATATGATCTAATCATCAAATCAACCTACTCTAGGATCTATGATATGTTATGTTGCTTATAAAATCTGAAATAATCTGAAGATAAAATCAGCATACATGAATGTGAGCAGTAGATCACATCTACTTCTAATCTGAGTTCAAAATTTTATACCTGATCATGGGTTGATGATCTCCACTATTGAGAGACATGGTGGAGAGGATTCTTGCTGGTTTCTCATGGCCACACATGCATCCGATCTCTATGAGAAATCCACTTGAAGCCCCATCTGATCGATCTTCTCGAAAGTGCTAGCTCGCATGAAGATCTTCTTCTTGGCTGATCTGGATCTTTTCTTCAAATCTTTAAAATTTTTTCAGTAGTTAAAGATAGACTTATAGAGGAGATAAAGAAGTGAAAGAAAGATAGAGAATAAAATAATTTTTTTCTAATTTATTTCCTCCTCCCAAACCCTTAGAACTAAAAATCTAAAATTCAATTTTTTTTGCACACACCCCAAGAGAGAAGACCCTCCTCTCTATTTTTCACATTATGAACTATGCCAAAACTTCTATCACATGAAGAGCTCTCTTTTGGTATCTTGCACACACAATAAAAACCATAAAAGCCCCTTTTATAAGCATGTAAAGATGTGGGGTGAAGAGTCCTAATGATCCTGGACTCTTACAGGATTCTACCTTCCTTCATAATTTTATATCTAAAAATATATCAAAAAAATATGGGATACCCCTTTGTATATTTTTTTTATAGTAAAATAGTTCTCCAACTAATCTCTCACAAAAAATATCCTCAAAATATCACACATATAAGGAGAAAAAAATTTATTGGCATGGAGAGGTTGATCTGGATGAGAACAGATTCTCCTGATAAAAAATATTTTGAAATCTAATTTTAGAATCTTTCTTTTATCAAAACTAAATTATATTTTGAGTTGAGATAGATAAGGGAAAGAACTCTTTGATGTTAAAAAATCTCACACAAAATAATTTTATGTGTAGAGATACATGATGTGCAAACTAGGTTGGCGAAGGGAGAAGAGTCCTATTCCAATAAGGACTCTAAGTTTCTTTATTTGAATCTAAACCAAATCACATCTAGTTTAGCCCAAATAAAATATATGAAATCCAATCTAATTAGGTTCATAAATTTTTAATCAAATTTTAATTAAATTAAGAATTGATTGAATCAAAGTCCTGATCAAATCAGGGATAATTCTCTCTCAGTGATTAGATCATCTTATAACCTAATCGGGTCAAACCTAATTGAATCAAATTTAATTAGATTTTAGTTAATCCTCTTTGCTCAATCAAATTGAGCCAATCAATAATTTAATTACTAATTAATCTTTTATTAATTTATTAATACTTAGTAAATTAATTTATTATAACTTTTACATAAGATTAACCATCAATCAAATTGATGATTATGCCCTTGAACGATTCTTAATTGTTGATCAGCCACATAATCAGTCAGAAATATTTTTTGAGTGTGACCCCATAGGTTTGAACCTAAGCTGGTAGTATAGGAATAACTTTTTAAATCAATTGATATAACCATCTAGCAATGATGATCTGACATCCGGATACATCGAATGATGGCGAAGCAACATTCAAGAACCTATTGGCATATGATTATTATATAATTCATCTCTTTGATCTTAATGCTCGAGGATGACCTTGGATTTAACTATTAATCCTAGATAAGTCATTCATATTATATTTTAATCTTTTTCAAATCCATCACATAGATTATCCGAGCTCAGATTTTGCTAAATTGAAATACACTGATGCATATCTCCTACTAATTCGGAGGGATCAATTCCATCTTGACTCATGCACCGACTTAATAAGTACTTGACTATACCCAAAAACTTTGCATCACTGAATTAAAAATTCAGTTAGTCCAGCATCAAAGTACAGTGAGTTGCTTGTAAATCATCATGGTGATCTCAGATCGGAGGGACACTTATATCTATATCCTTCACGAGCTACTCTTAACAGTAGAGTGCTCCGTAGTTGGTCACATTCAGTAACGATGTACTCCTACATCTCACCAACATGTCATATCAATATCTCCATACCATTTGATTATGAGGACAATCAATGCACATGGCACACAACGACCTACACTTGATATCGCTATCCTCCTAGTAATAGTATATCGTTTGATCGCGAACCAATTTAAGGACTATGCAATAATTTTTTTTTATCGATCAAAGTAGTCCTAAGGACTTCATCATAATATAAGAGTTTGTTAGAAGATGTATCCTTGTGATAAAAAATATTAAATAATTTTTATTATTTATCAATTCAAATATATTTATAATTAGCATAATCATCAAATGATTGATTTTAAGACACAATTCCCAATAGATCCATCTTGGGTATCCTACCTACTGGTGTGAGGTGTCACACCAGCACATCTCATCTCTCATTTGGTTGAATTACGAAGATAATTGGATTGGAGTTCATCCTACTTTTTTATGGTGTCTGATGTGCATGCTAAGTAGAGGATCTGCATATCCAGACCTCCATGAAGGTTTATATCAGATAATTTAAGATTTGATCTCTAGTTCTACTACTAATCAGATAAAGATTTGATCTTTAATCATGTAGATGAATAAAAAAAAAATTAAATACAACCTGGGCTTTTTGAGGAGAAACTATTTCTTTTCCTTTAGAAATCTGACTTGAAACTCGTGGGATATACTGATTTCAATTTTCAGTCAGATCATGACGATAGCAAAAATATGTCAAGATATATCTTTATCCTAAATGGTGGGACTGTCTACTGAAAAGTTTCAAGTAGCACACCATAGCTGATACATTGTGCGAGGTGGAAAACATTGCGATATTTGATGCCACAAAGGAAGCTATGTGGCTGAGAAAGTTTATCACCGAGCTTGGAGTGGCACCCTCCATCGATGATCCTATTCTGCTTTATTATGATAGTACTGGAGTCATAGCTCAGGCAAAGGAGATGAAGGCACATCAACAGACGAAGCATATTCTGCATCGCTACCACCTTGTCTGAGAAATCATGGATCGAGGTGACGTCGACCTTCAAAAAATCGAAGGAAAGAAGAATCTGACCGACCTATTCACTAAATCCCTTGTGGTAAAGAAGTTCAAAGATCACAAAATGAAGATGGGTATATGATACTGTACTGATTGGCTTTAGTATAAGTGAGAGTTGTTGGGTAATGTGTCCCAAAGCCAATCATCAGCCTGTTGATGGTTGTGCTAACTGATATAATTGTATATAAATTAATTAATAAAATATTTATTAAATAATTTTTTATTGTAAGCTTATACATCTTCTATATCAAACTTATATATAGATTATTTTAAATCGATAAAAGAAGATTTATTATTTAATCCTTAAATGAGTTTGTGATCAAATAATATGCTATTACTAGGACAATAGATATATCAAGTGTAGGTCGTTGTGTGCTATATAGGTTGGTTGTCCTCTTAACCAAAGAGTGTGAAGATACTGGTATGGCATACAGATGAAATGTAGGAGTATATTTTACTGAACATGACTAACTCTGAAGCACTCTGCTGTCAAGAGTCACTCCAAAGAGATATAGATATAAGTATCCTTCTGATCTGAGATCAACATGATAACTTACAAGCAACTCACTATGCTTTGATATCGAACTACGTGAATTTCTAATTCAAGATTGAAAAGTTTCTGGATACAGTCAAGTACTTGTGAAGTCGGTGCATTAGTCAAGATGGAATTGACCACTTCAAAAGATTGGAGAGAATGCTTTGTATTTCAATATAGTAAGACATTGGGCAGGACAATCCTTGTGAGGAGTCACAGGATTTATTAGGTTGAATATAATGGATGTACTGTTAAGAGTTGACAGTTTAAACTCTATGTCATCCTAGCATCAAGGGTCAAAGGAATGAATTATACGGTAACTATATCCAAATAGGTTCTTGAGTGTTGCTTTGCATACATTTGGCCTATCCGGATATCAGATACTATTGCTAAATAATTACTTCGATTGGTATAAAAATCTATTTTCATACTATCGATTTAGGTTCGAACCTATGGGGTTACACACATTAGAAGTTTCTCTCCAATCAGATGGCTAATCTGAAGAGTCTCCCTGGATTGGGACTTTGGTGAAGAGTCCCACTGAATGGAGACTCAGCTGAAGAGTCTCATTGGACTGAGACTCTATTATTAATGAAAGATTAATTAATAATTAGATCAATAATTAACTCAATTTGATTGAGCATTAAAGTCTAGATTAAGTCTGATTGAATTTGATTCAATCAGATCAGGTCTGATTAGGTAATGAGATGACCTAATCAGTAAAGAAGAAATGATCCTGATTTGATCGGATCTATGCTCAATTAATTTACTGATTTGATCAGATTTAATTAAAATTATTGAAGCTTAATTAGATTAGGTTCATTATATTTTATTTGGATCTAATTGGATTGGATTTGAAAGAAATCTAATTGGTTAAATCCTAGAGTCCCAAATGAATGGGACACTTTCCCTTGCGCCACCTAGAAAGATTCACCTTTTTCTCATCGCACAAAACTAATTTGTGTGTGAGAAAATTTGAAGCTAAATTCCTTTTTTCTTTGGAGTGGATTAGGTTTGTTTTAAATTGAATTCAAAAGGTTTGAATTTAAACTCAGAAACCTATCCCTATCATCCCACTCGTCGGTGCCTTATGAAGGAGCCTGTTTTGTGCTATAAAAAGGAGGAGCTCCCATATGTTTTCTATACCCAAAAACTTCTGGTAGGTCCATCTTTAAGTCAAATAAAAGTGAGAAAGAGTTAAACTTAAATTAAAATTAAAAATGATTTGAATTATAACAAACTCCAGCACTTATCCTATCTAAGTGAAAGAGGGGCCGAATACCTTTCTTGGAGCATAAGGTTTGAGTGGGCTTCTATCTTCTTTGGCATAAACAAAGGAGGAGATCGATCTCCTCTCGGATGAGAGACCTAGAACTGTTCAAGGATTTCTGGGTGAGGAAAAATCAAAGAGAAGAGAGTCTTCATCTATCTTTCCTCCACCATCCCAGCATCCTTCTCAAATCCATCTTCAATCAAAGAAGAAGATTAAATCAAATCTGCTATCAGAAGTCGACTGCGTGAGCTAGCACTCCCACGGAGGGCTGATCAATCCGAGGACTGTTGGAAATTATGTCCCAAAGTTAATCGTTAGATGATTATGCTCATCTTATAAATTATATATAAATTTTTATTAATAAAAATTATTTGATATTTTTATTATAAATTGATCATCTTGGAACTCCTGTGCTGTAATGAAGTCCTTAAGACTATTATTAATCGACAAAGGAGGATTTGGTGTTAAGTCTTTAAAAATATTTGCAATCAAAAAATACGCTATTACTAGGATGATAATGATATCAAGTGTAGGTCATTGTGTGCCGTATGAGTTGATTATCCTCTTAACTAAGGAGTGTGGAGATACTGGTATGGCATGTAGATAAAATATAGGAGTACATTCGCATTGAACGTGATCATGTGCCGAGCACTCTGCCGTTAAGAATAGCTCGTGAAGAGTATGGGTATAAGTATCCCTCTGACCTGAGACCACTACGGTGATTTATAAGTAACTCACTGTACATTAATACCGGACCATCTAAGTTTCTAACTTAGTGATGGAAGGATATTAGGTACAGTTAAGTACTTATCAAATCAGTGTGTGAGTCAAGATGGAATTGACCCCTCTGAATTGGTAGAAGATATGCATCAGTGTATTTCAATTTAGCAAAATTTTGGCTAGAATAATTCATGAGATGAATTTAAAATATTAAAATATAATTATTGAGAATAGTATCCCAAAGTCAATCGTCAATCTGTTGATGATTGTACTCTTTCTTGTATTAGTATATGAATTATAAATAAATAAAAATTATTTTGATATTTTTTCATCACAAATTGTTTCATCTTCTAATGAACTCCTGTGTTGTGGTGAAGTCCTTAGGACTATTTAGACTCGACAAAGGAGGATTTGTCATTTAATCTTTAAACCTGTTCGCGACCAAATGATACGTTGTTACCAAGGACAATAATGTTTATCAAGTATAGATCGTTGTGTGCCATATGAGTTGGTTGTTCTCTTAACCAAGGAGTGTGGAGACACTGGTATGGCATACAGGTGAGATGTAAGGGTACATCTGCACTGAATGTGACCGACTCCGAAACTTTTTCTACTATCAAGATTTGCTCTGATGGGATATGGGTATAACTGTCCCTCCGACCTGAAACCTCCACGATGACTTGCAAGCAACTCACTGCACCTAGGCACTGGACTACCTGAATTTCTAATTCAGTGGCAGAAGGATGTCGGGTGTAGTCAAGTACTTGACTTGTCGGTGCGTGTGTCAAGATGGGATTGACCACTCCAGTTTAGGAGCTGTGTACAGTCGTATTTTAATTTAGCAAAACCTTGGCCAGGGTAGTCCTTGTGAGGAGTCACAGGACTATTTGAGTTGAGCATGATTTGGATGATCCAATCAAGGTTGACAGTTTAACCCTGAGTCATCCTAAACACAGGAGTCAAAAGGATGAATTATACAGTAACCATATTCGCGTAGGTTCTGAGTGTTGCAATTGTGACTATTCAACCTATCCGAACATCGGGTACCATTGCTAGATGGTCACTTCGATTAGTATAAGAATTGATTCCTGTGCTACCGGCTTAGGTTCGAACCTGCGGGGTCACACACATTAGAGGTTCCTATCTGATCTGATGGTTGGTGAAGAGTCCCACTGGATTGGGACTCTTCGACCAAGAGTTCTAATACTCAAAGACTCTGTGATTGAGAATTAAGATTCTCTGATCATGAGTTCCACACATTTTGGGTATCGGGGTCAAGAGTCCCACTGGTTTGGGACTCTTTGATCAAGGTTTCATATCGATGGACTTTGATGCTCGATTGCCCATCGGATTTAGACTCAGTATTTATGAGAGGTTTAATTAGTGATTTGATCACTAATTAACTCAATTTGATTGAGTAATTATTTTTGGATCAAGTCCAATTGAATTGGATTCAGTTGGGTTTGACCTGATTAGGTTAAGTGTTGACCTAATCGCTAAGGTATTTTGATCACTGATTTGATCAGGGGTTAGGCTTAGTCAATTTTTGATTTGATTAGAATTTTATTGAGCCTAATTAAGCCTAATTATGTTAGATTTAACTTAATCTAATTATGCCTAACCTATTTTGATAAGGTTGGTTCAATTAGGTTGAAACCACCTTTTGAATTCTCCCCCTGTGCCACCTCACTCATCTGCGCCCATTTGAATTCACGAGAAACAACTTCTTATGAATTTTCTCTCACAAAGAAGCCTTCCACACCCCTCCATTTGTGCACCATTTGGGTGGATAAAGATGGTTGGTTGGCCATTCAAATTCAAATGAAGTTTGAATTTGAATGGGCAACTAATCCATGCGCCACCTAGCCTTATCCATTTGTGTGCCATTTGCTTTACATGAGAAAGAGTTTCTCATGTAAACTCTCTACGCATAAGGGAGCCCATGCCCTTCTCTTCTCATGCCAAGAGTGGATAAGGATGGGTTGGTTAGCATTTGAATTCAAATTCGATTTGAATTCAAATGAGCAACCACCTATCTTTATCCTCTCACGCATTTAAGATGCGTCTTGCATTGTTTTAAAAGTGAAAAGAAGGTGGGGCGTGCATACGAGATTTTTGAGAAAGAAAAGTGGGTGTGAGGAAGTTTTCTGCATGATTTTGAAAAGTTCAAAAATTTCGAGAGGAAAGAAAAGAAAGAGAGTGGGCGCAGGCTTTTCTGAGAATATCCTAAAGTTTCTGCCTAGGGTTCGGGAAGTGAGAAAGTGAGCTACGAGTGTTGTGAGCCCACAAAATTTTAGAAAGAGGTTCATCAACCTCTCAAGTACATCTACTGATGATCCAGAGCATCCGAGGAGTCGGCAGATCAAGATCGAAGGAGTTCGATCAATATCGGCCGTCGAAAGGGTTCTGCAACAAACTAGCATTCGTGAGGAGCTGATCAAATCGGGAGCTTCATGTGGATGATCCATAGAGGCCAGACATACTATGTGGCTGCATTACGATGATCAGACCCTTCCAACGATGATCAGATTATGACGATCGACTACCCGCACGAAGGTAATGTGTTCTGAACACATAACAGTAAAATATTTACAATAGAAGTTTAAATTTCAAATTTAAATACATGCTATATATATCATATTTAGATTCTTATCTAGGATTAATATATATTAATTAATTAGATTAATTAATAATTTTTACTGTAAAATTATAATTTTGAAAAAGTTTAAAAATTATCGTTTTACCCCCGCACTAAAATTCACTTCAAATGGTATCAGAGTGGGTTCTAAAATACGATATACATTTGCATGCATAGATTAAGTAGTAATCTAAAAGTTTAAATTTAAAATTTAAAATTCAAAATTTAAATTTTAAATTTTAAAATTTATTCAAAATTCAAAATTCAAAATTCAAAAATTTGAAATTTGTTCGAAATTCAAAATTTAAATTTTGAAATTTAAAATTTGAAATTCAAAATTCAAAAATTTGAAATTCAAAATTTGAAATTCAAAATTTAAAATTTAAAATTTATTTGAAATTTAAAATTCAAAATTTAAAATTCAAAATTTGAAATTCAAAAATTTAAAATTTGAAATTTGTTTGAAATTTAAAATTCAAAATTTGAAATTTAAAATTTAAATTTTAAAATTGGTATATTTAGATATACTTGATCCAAGTAGCAAGTAGTCTAATTGGGTTGGTTGCCATGGTCGTCCGATCATAGGAGAAAAGAAGGGTTTAAAGGCCCTCTCCTCTCATTCGATGGGGTTCTCCTATGATGGTAGGAGTACCGATGCAATTATATCCCATGTAGATGAAGCAGCGAAAGGACTTTATTGTAAAGGTTCAATTATAAAATTTATCATAAATTTGTTAGATTAGATCTAAAGGAATATTTATGATTTATTTTGATTGAGTTATTTTCTGTTATGTAATTAGCAATAGGATTGCTGTTTATGAAATATGCTGATCCGTTTGTGAAATGAGTCAACACATTTGGTGAACAGAAAATAAAACCTTTCAAATTTGAAAATTATTTTTAAAATGCCAAACCCTAACCCATCAGCCCAAATACTTAATTAAAAGAATTAAGTGTTGTCTAGTTGGTCTAGAATTATGAATTAAGATCTAAGACAATTGCATAAACTTGTGGGTCAATGGGTTAGATGGATTAGGTCCATAATTGAGTTAGACCTAAGGTTAGCTTAAAGAATGGACTAAATTAGAGTAATTGATCAAATCTAATCAAAAGTTGAATTAGATTAGGTCAAGGATACTCTAGACTCAACTCCAATAGTTGTAGTTGAATGGGTCCATGTCTTTAACTAGACCAAGATGGACTTAGTTCATGGCTACACAGTGGAACCCTATTTACTAAGTTGATCAAATTAAAACTAATGAACCGGTAGGTGTCTAAGGTAAGTATGGCAGTCTGACCAGTGCTTTTTAAGTGGGAGCTACTCGCATTGATTCGATCTCTGACGAGTTAATGGCATATCCTCACCACTGATCTCACTTACCTGGCCAACCTGGTGAGTTAGGTTTTGATTAGATCACTTGGTGATTAGGGCTTACCCATGTCATTAGGTAAATCAGTGTGACTGATTTAGGTGCTCCTAATACCGGCTTTAATTAAATTTTTTTTAATCTGACTTGGTGAAGTCAGTGGGAGGATTGAAATTGGCTGGTTAATTTCTTCTCTTCTATCCTTTAATAAAAATCCTCAAAAATTATTAGGTCCACTAAGTGAGTGATAATGAGTCCATTAGTTTAATAATCATTGGAGGCCCAAAGGTCTAGTGCTTATTGACTAATGGAATTATCATTCATAATATGATAATTTGGTTGAATCTTTCTGATGGTGGTCAGGTTGGCCGACCAAAGTTGGACTTGATTATTTATTGGTCCGATTCATCAAATCTAATCATGTTAATGGTTGGACCTAACCAGATCTTTTCAGTGAAGGCCAAAGCCTACTGATTAGGTTTTGGGGCAAAATTAATTACTAGAAGTTGTTTAGAAAAACAACTGGTTATAAACCTACCCATAGATGCACATGGGTTGACCAACCAAAGTTGGGCTCGTGTGTAGTCTGTGTGGATTCTAGTACCCACTAAGGAATTAAAGTAATTCCTCAAATTGGAGGTTGAGGCTACCAGTTCGTAAAAATATTGGGAGAAACTTTAGACTAAAGTTTCAAGTCTTTAGTATTAATAACTTATATACTAATAAAGGTCTGGTTTTTCTTTATGCAGCTATGGCCACTACCCTGTCACTCCAATCATTATTAGATAATGACAAGCTCATGGGACCTAATTTCGATAGCTGATATCGAAAATTGAAAATCGTCCTTGAGCATGAGCGGATCCTTTATGTAGTAATGGATCCGGCACTTGAGGAGCCAGCCTCGAATGCTAGAGGGACGGTCCGAGATACTTACTAGAAGTGGCTCAACGACTGCACCACCGTTCGATGCATAGTGCTGGTGGCAATGAATGATGAGTTCAGCCGTAGATTCTAGAATGCCCAACCGTAGGAGATGCTTCAAATGTTGAACGACTCCTTTGGCATGCCTGACGACATTGAAAGGCACAAAACTAGTTGTGCCATTTTCAATGCTCGGATGAGGGATGGGGCCTCAGTCACTGATCATGTACTGTACATGATCGAAATGATTGAGCGCCTAAGTAAACTGGGCTTTCCCTTGCACGAGCAGCTCGGTAAGGATGCGATCCTTAATTCTTTGTCCAAGTCCTTCCTCCCCTTCCTTACTCATTTTCGGATGACAAAGCCTATAAACGACCATGGCTTGTTGGGGTTGCTGCAGAACTTTGAGAAGGACCACCAGCTCCATAAGGAGTTGGTGAATGTTGTGGGAGGATCTTCTTCTGGTCGTCGACCCTTTAAGAAAGGAAAGAAGAATAAGAAGGTGTAGCCGCATGCTGGGACATCTGCACAGGGTCAGACCAAGAAGCGCAAGCCTGACTTGAGCCAGGCAAAGTGCTTCTTTTATAAGAAGCAGGGGCACCGAAAGAGGAACTATCCTCTATACATTGCCTCCCTGGACCCGAACAAGTCGAAGAAGAAGCAAGGTAATTATATGATAACACCTTGCAACTTTTTCATTTGTGATACTACTGCCTAAGTATTAGATATCGGAAGCCCTTATCATATCTGTAATTCGATGCAGGGTCTACAGGTCAGTAGGAGATTTGATGAAGGCGAGAGGTTTTTGAACGTTGGAGATGGAAGTAAAGTTTCAGTTCTAGCTTTAGGAATCATGAACCTTGTAATCAATTCTCGTAAAGTAATTCTGAGTGAATGTCACATTATCCAAGTTTTTTATTAAATATTATTTCGTAGGCTTTTTGGCCATGAATAGTTATGAATTTTTAATAAAAAAAATATTTGCAATATCATTTTGAATGGTGTTACAATGTTTGTTGGACAACTAAATAATAAAATTTACTTACTATCATAGCCTGTTAATGTGGTTCAAACCTTCGATAAACGTCCTAGAATGGATAATATGTCAGAAGTCTACCTTTGGCACTGTAGGCTAGGTCATATCAAAAAGAACAGGATAAATAAGTTGGCTCAAGAAGGAATTCTTGAAGTTGGTGATTATGAATCACTTCCAACCTATGAGTCCTGTCTTCTTGGGAAGATAACCAAGTCACCTTTTACTGAAAAAGGTGAGCAAGTCAGTGAACTCTTGGGTCTGATACATTCTGATGTATGTGGACCCATGAGCTCAAGTGCAAGAGGTAGATATTTCTACTTCATAACCTTCACAGATGATCTATCGAGGTATGGATATGTCTACTTAATGAAGCATAAGTCGGAGTCATTTGAAATATTCAAACTATTCCAAAATGAGATAGAAAAATAAACTAGGAAGTGTATTAAAACTCTTCGATCTGATCGAGGAGGTGAATACCTTTCCAATGAGTTTTTGACATATCTTGGGGAGAATGGAATTCTCTCTCGGTGAACTCCTCCTGGAACACCACAGCATAATGGTGTGTCTGAAAGGAAGAATCGGACCTTATTGGACAAGGTTCGATCCATGATGGGGTTTGCTGGTCTACCGATCTTCCTGTGGGGATATGCGCTCGAAGCGGCTTGTTACCTTCTAAATAGGGTTCCCAGTAAGTCTGTAACCAAAATGCCATATGAGATATGGATAGAACGTAAGCCAGTACTCTCGCACCTTAGGGTTTGGGGGTGTCTGACTTATGTTAAATGTTTAATTACGGATAAGCTTGGACCTAGGTCTGACAAGTGTTATTTCATAGAGCATCCAAAAGAGACCAAAGGGTATTATTTCTACCTAGCTGATGAGCAAAAAGTGTTTGTCAGCCATAAGGCAATCTTTTTGGAAAAGGAGTTTCTTGGTGAAGGGACTGTGGTCTCTAAGGTCGAACTTGAGAAAGTTCGGTAGGTGGAAAAATCGACACAAGTAGCTGAACCTGAACTGAATTTGGTTAGATCAAATTCGGAGCCTATTATTCCTGCACCCTTAAGACGGTCTGGTAGAGTACCACATCAACCGGACAGATACTATGGTTTCTTGATTCGAGATGGCGATCCTATCGAACTTGATGAAAACGATGAGGATCCGATCACCTACATGGATGCAATGCAGAGATCTGACTCTGAGAAATGGCTAGAGGCCATGAAATTCGAAATGGAGTCCATGAAGGTCAATGATGTGTGGACATTGGTTGACCCACCCGAAGGAGTAAAATCCATAGGGTGTAAGTGGGTCTTCAAGAGGAAGAGGGGCGCAGACGGAAAGGTGGAGACCTATAAAGCCCGTCTGGTTGCCAAAGGATATCGCCAACGTTATGGTATAGACTATGACGAGACATTTTTGTAGGAACCATATCTAGGGTTTCAGGGTTAGATCTTGAAACTTTTTCAAGATCATACAGTGGAAGACTAAAATAAATCAAAATTTATTTTCTAAAATCAGAAAATCCCTATATCTAAGATCCTATTACATGATTATTACATAGCATTAAATCAGAAATTAAAATATATAAATATAGTATGAACTACATGTTGATCATATCAACATGTTTCTATACTACATCTAATGTATGTATTAACAATAGATCAGATCTATTACCTTGCAAGTTAGATGTTCTAACCTTGTTGATCTGGGCTTGAGGATGATGTTGCAAGCCGCACACGCATCCGGCCTCTAGGAGTCATCCACACGAGCCCACGAATCTCGATCAGAAGTCCTGCTTCAGGAAATCAGCACAGTATGCTAGTACTGCGCTGATTCTTCTTTGATAGTTGATCAGGTGCCTCCTTCTTCTTGATTTGGACTCTTCCAAAGATGAAAAGTAGAAGGAGGAGTTTCAGATCTGAGATGCTCTTAGGAAACTCAAGATGGAGGGAGGAAAGATATGAAAACAAAAACCCTAGAATAAGACCCTCTTCTTCTTCACGTTTTTCTCTCTAGATACCCAAACTTGCATCTTTTATATCTCCACAACCCAAAGGTATTTCTCTCTAATTTTTGTATGGGACAAAGGTCTCTCAAATCTCTAACTTCTTCTAAAATTTTATGAAGATACTCATCTTATATAGAGAGATATGATAGAGTCCTTGTCTAGATCAAACACCTAGTCAAGGCTTATCCAAACATGGCAAGTTAAGGGATGCCCAACTCTTGAGCACCTCCTTCATATTTTCATGCATGGATCACTAAAAAAGGGTGTATAATGTATACCCTAAAATTCATAAAAATTCTAAAAAAAATTTGGATAAATTCGGTACAAAATTGAAAGAGTTTTGAATTTCTAAAACTCTATCTCATAGAATTCGAAATCCAAACTTATTCCTTTTAGATTTGATCCAAACCACCTTCCATGTAAGAAAGAAGAGAAGAGACCTTTTGTGAATATGGGAGAGATCTGGGATAGGGCTTTGTCGCACAAAATAAGTGGAGATTGGCGTTGAATTAAGAGAGAGGGCGTGGAGAAGGCTTATGTGGCGCAAGGTGGAATCCTAGTCTTACTAGGATTCTGTCTTATGTCTTGTTTTAATTTGGTTTCTCAAATCAAATCAAACCAAAATTAGATCAACCTAATTAAAATAGATCTTAACCCAATTAAGAACCTAATTTAATCAGATTAAATTATATTTAAATCTAATTTAATTTTCTAATCAAATTAGAAATTAGATTGACCCAAGTCCTAGTTGAACTAGGACTACTTTTTCCTTGCACTTGGCTTATCCAATAAACCAATTGGACTTGATCCAATCAAGCCCAAACTAAATCTAATTAAATTATATTTAATTAGACTTAATCTCATTCCCATTGGCTTAATCAAATTAAGTCAATTAGCAATCAAATTGCTAATCGATCCTCCTGCAACACTTGTACTGGGTTAAATGTCAATCGTATTGATCATTTAACCCTAGAACGATTCTTAATCGTTGATCAACCATCTGATCAGATCATAAACTCTAATATGTGTGACCTCATAGGTCTGAACCTAAATCGATAGCATAGGAATAAATTTTTATACCAATCGAAGTGACCATCTAGCAATGGTACCCGACGATCGGATAGGTCGAATGTGTAGAACAACATCCTTAGAACCCATGCGGATATAGTTTTCATATAATTCATCCCCTTGACCAAAATGATCATAGGACACCCCAGAGTTCAACTGTTAACTCTGATCAGGTTGTCCACATTGTATTTCAAAATATCAAATCCATCTGATGGATTACCCTGGCCAAGGTTTTGCTAAATTGAAATACAGCGACTCATTCTTCTCCAACTCTTGGAGTGGTCAATCCCATCTCGATCATACTCTGACTTCGCAAGTACTTGACTGTGCCCAGAAGCCTTCCGTCCCTGAATTAGAAATTCAGTTAGTCCAGTACCAAAGCACAGTGAGTTGCTTGCAAGTCACTGAGGCGATCTCAGGTCTAAGGGACACTTATACCTATATCCCATCAGAGACATTCTCGATAGCAGAATAC
>NC_025994.2:28539132-28601365 GCF_000442705.2 Elaeis guineensis
AGGGTTTCAGGGTTAGATCTTGAAACTTTTTCAAGATCATACAGTGGAAGACTAAAATAAATCAAAATTTATTTTCTAAAATCAGAAAATCCCTATATCTAAGATCCTATTACATGATTATTACATAGCATTAAATCAGAAATTAAAATATATAAATATAGTATGAACTACATGTTGATCATATCAACATGTTTCTATACTACATCTAATGTATGTATTAAACAATAGATCAGATCTATACCTTGCAAGTTAGATGTTCTAACCTTGTTGATCTGGGCTTGAGGATGATGTTGCAAGCCGCACACGCATCCGGCCTCTAGGAGTCATCCACACGAGCCCACGAATCTCGATCAGAAGTCCTGCTTCAGGAAATCAGCACAGTATGCTAGTACTGCGCTGATTCTTCTTTGATAGTTGATCAGGTGCCTCCTTCTTCTTGATTTGGACTCTTCCAAAGATGAAAAGTAGAAGGAGGAGTTTCAGATCTGAGATGCTCTTAGGAAACTCAAGATGGAGGGAGGAAAGATATGAAAACAAAAACCCTAGAATAAGACCCTCTTCTTCTTCACGTTTTTCTCTCTAGATACCCAAACTTGCATCTTTATATCTCCACAACCCAAAGGTATTTCTCTCTAATTTTTGTATGGGACAAAGGTCTCTCAAATCTCTAACTTCTTCTAAAATTTTATGAAGATACTCATCTTATATAGAGAGATATGATAGAGTCCTTGTCTAGATCAAACACCTAGTCAAGGCTTATCCAAACATGGCAAGTTAAGGGATGCCCAACTCTTGAGCACCTCCTTCATATTTTCATGCATGGATCACTAAAAAAGGGTGTATAATGTATACCCTAAAATTCATAAAAATTCTAAAAAAAATTTGGATAAATTCGGTACAAAATTGAAAGAGTTTTGAATTTCTAAAACTCTATCTCATAGAATTCGAAATCCAAACTTATTCCTTTTAGATTTGATCCAAACCACCTTCCATGTAAGAAAGAAGAGAAGAGACCTTTTGTGAATATGGGAGAGATCTGGGATAGGGCTTTTGTCGCACAAAATAAGTGGAGATTGGCGTTGAATTAAGAGAGAGGGCGTGGAGAAGGCTTATGTGGCGCAAGGTGGAATCCTAGTCTTACTAGGATTCTGTCTTATGTCTTGTTTTAATTTGTTTCTCAATCAAATCAAACCAAAATTAGATCAACCTAATTAAAATAGATCTTAACCCAATTAAGAACCTAATTTAATCAGATTAAATTATATTTAAATCTAATTTAATTTTCTAATCAAATTAGAAATTAGATTGACCCAAGTCCTAGTTGAACTAGGACTACTTTTTCCTTGCACTTGGCTTATCCAATAAACCAATTGGACTTGATCCAATCAAGCCCAAACTAAATCTAATTAAATTATATTTAATTAGACTTAATCTCATCCCATTGGCTTAATCAAATTAAGTCAATTAGCAATCAAATTGCTAATCGATCCTCCTGCAACACTTGTACTGGGTTAAATGTCAATCGTATTGATCATTTAACCCTAGAACGATTCTTAATCGTTGATCAACCATCTGATCAGATCATAAACTCTAATATGTGTGACCTCATAGGTCTGAACCTAAATCGATAGCATAGGAATAAATTTTATACCAATCGAAGTGACCATCTAGCAATGGTACCCGACGATCGGATAGGTCGAATGTGTAGAACAACATCCTTAGAACCCATGCGGATATAGTTTTCATATAATTCATCCCCTTGACCAAAATGATCATAGGACACCCCAGAGTTCAACTGTTAACTCTGATCAGGTTGTCCACATTGTATTTCAAAATATCAAATCCATCTGATGGATTACCCTGGCCAAGGTTTTGCTAAATTGAAATACAGCGACTCATTCTTCTCCAACTCTTGGAGTGGTCAATCCCATCTCGATCATACTCTGACTTCGCAAGTACTTGACTGTGCCCAGAAGCCTTCCGTCCCTGAATTAGAAATTCAGTTAGTCCAGTACCAAAGCACAGTGAGTTGCTTGCAAGTCACTGAGGCGATCTCAGGTCTAAGGGACACTTATACCTATATCCCATCAGAGACATTCTCGATAGCAGAATACTCTGGAGTTGGTCACATTCAATGATGATGTACCCTTACATCTCACCTGTATGCCATACCAGTGTCTCCACACTCCTTGGTTAAGAGGACAACCAACCCATATGGCCTACAGTGACCTATGCTCGATAGAAGCTGTCGTCCTTATTAACAGCTTATCATTTGGTCGTGAACAGTTTTAAGGACTAATCGATAAATCCTCTCTTTATCGAACTTAAATAGTCTTAAGGACTTCATCATAACAACGGAGTTCATTAGAAGATGAAAGCTTATGATAAAAATACCTAATATATTTTATTTATTAACAAATCAATTACAATACTTGGTTGCTCAACCGTCAACAGCTTAACGATTGACTTTTTGGACACATTTCCCAACAACTCCCACTTGTCCTAAAGCCACTCGGCACAGTATCTAATACCCATCTTCGACTTGTGGTTGTCGAACTCCTTTATTGCCAGGGCTTTAGTGAAGGGGTCGGCTAGGTTTTTCTTTCCGTTGATCTTCTGAAGGTCGACGTCATCTCGATCCACGATCTCTCGAACCAGGTGGAAGCGGCGCAAGATGTGCTTCGTCCGCTGATGTGCTTTGGGTTCCTTCACCTGAGCTATGGCACCAGTGCTGTCGCAGTAGAGCAGGACTGGACCATCGAGGAGGGTGCTACTCCGAGCTCAGTGATGGATTTTCTCAGCCACAGCTTCTTTCGCGACATCCGATGCTGCGATGTACTCCGCTTCACAAACAGAGTCTGCCACAGTATGTTGCTTGGAACTCTTCCAGCAGATGGCTCCACCATTCAGAGTAAAGATATAACCCGACACGCTTCTGCTGTCATCATGGTCAGATTGAAAGCTAGAGTCTGTGAACCCCACAAGTTTCAGATCTGACTCGCCATAAACCAACCATTGGTCCTTAGTATTTCTCAAATACTTAAGGATGGCTTTAACCACTTTCCAGTGGTTTTCTCTAGGATCAGATTGGTATCTACTCACTACTCCTAGTGAGTATGCCACATCTGGTCTTGTACATGTCATGGCGTACATGATAGATCCCACGGCTAAAGTATATGGGACTCTACTCATACACTCTCTCTCTTCAGGAGTTGTCGGACAATCCTTCTTAGAGAGAGAAATTTCATGGCCTATCGGTAGATAGCCCTTCTTGGAATTCTCCATGCTGAACCTCTTCAGCACAGTGTCTATGTACATGGACTGTGATAACCCAAGCATCCTTTTAGATCTATCCCTATAGATCTTCATCCCTAGGATGTAGGATGCTTCACCCAAATCCTTCATGGAGAATGTGATGACAACCAAACTTTTATTCCCTGTAGTGCGGGGATGTCATTCCCGATTAAGAGAATGTCATCCACGTACAAGACAAGGAATACCACAACTGGACCATTTGCCCATTTATAGATGCAGGGCTCTTCTCCATTCTTAATGAAGCCATACGTTTTGATCACCTTATCAAAACGCATGTTCCAACTCCGAGAAGCTTGCTTCAATCCATAAATGGATCTCTGAAGCTTGCACACCTTGGACTCATCTGTGGATGTAAACTCCTCAGGTTGTATCATATACACCTCTTCGGTCAGCTCTCCATTCAGGAAGGCTGTCTTTACATCCATCTGCCAGATCTCATAATCTAGATGGGCAGCTATTGCAAGCATTATCCGAATAGATTTGAGCATTGCCACAGGGGAAAACGTCTCGTCATAGTCAATACCATAACGTTGACGATATCCCTTGGCAACCAGACGAGCTTTATAGGTCTCCACCTTTCCGTCTGCGCTCCTCTTCCTTTTGAAGACCCATTTACACCCAATGGGTTTAACCCCTTCAGGTGGGTCAACCAATGTCCATATATCATTGACCTTCATGGACTCCATTTCGGATTTCATGGCTTCAAGCCATTTCTCGAAATCAGATCTCTGCATTGCATCCATATAGGTGATCGGATCCTCATTATTCTCATCAAGTTCGATGGGATCACCGTCCCGGACCAAAAAATCATAGTATCTGTCCGGCTGACGCGGTACTCTACCGGATCGCCTTAATGGTGCAGATACATTGGGCTCTGGATCTGATCTAATCATATCCGACTCAGGTTCAGCTATTGGTGTCGGTCCTTCTACCTATTGAACTTCATCAAGTTCAATCTTAGAGGCAACGGTTCCTTCACCAAGGAACTTCTTTTCTAAAAAGATTGCCTTAAGGCTGACGAACACCTTTTGTTCATCAGTAAGGTAGAAAAAATATCCTTTTATCTCTTTGGGGTACCCTATGAATGAGCATTTGTCAGACTTAGGTCCAAGTTTGTCTGTGACTAATCGTTTGACATAGGTCGGACACCCCCAGACCCTAAGGTGTGAAAGTGCTGGCTTACATCCCATCCATATCTCATATGGAGTCTTAATTATAGACTTACTTGGAAGCCTATTTAACAGATAACAGGCCGATTTGAGTGCATATCCCCAGAAGGATATCGACAAGCTAGCAAAATCCATCATGGATCAGACCATGTCTAACAGAGTCTGATTTCTCCTTTCAGACACACCATTATGCTGTGGTGTTCCTGGAGGAGTCCATTGGGAGAGAATCCCATTCTCTCCTAGATATGTGAGAAATTCACTAGAAATGTATTCTCCTCCTCGATCAGATCGAAGAGTTTTAATACTCTTCCCAGTTTATTTTTTTACTTCACTTCGAAATCGTTTGAACATTTCAAATGAATCTGACTTATGTTTCATCAGATAGACATATCCATATCGGGATAGGTCATCCGTGAAAGTTATGAAGTAGAAATATCCACCTCTAGCACTGGTGCTCATGGGCCCGCATACATCAGTATGTACTAGGCCCAAGAGCTCAGTAGCTCTCTCATCTTTTCCAGTAAAAGGTGACTTGATCATTTTACCAAGAAGACAGGACTCACAGGTTGGAAGTGATTCACAATCACTTACTTCGAGGATTCCCTCTTGAGTCAACCTGTTTATTCTGTTCTTGTTTATATGACCTAGCCTACAGTGCCATAAGTAGATATCTGACACACTATCTAATCTAGGGTGCTTGCCAGTAGAATAGACTCTTATCGGGCTTGATCTTTCTGGTCTGGCCCTGCACTAATGTCCCAGCCTGAACATGCACCTTCTTCACTTTCTTCTTCTTGTTCTTCTTTCCTTTCTTAAAAGGTCGAGAACCAGAAGACGAACCTCCCACTAAGTTCACCGACTTCTTGTAAAGTTGGTGATCCTTCTCAAAGTTCTGAAGCAACCCCAATAACCCGTGGTAGTTTACTTCAGGCTTTGTCATTCTATAATGAGTGAGGAATGGGAGATAAGACTTGGGCAGCGAGTTCAGTATTGCATCTTTCCCAAGCTGCTCATGCAAGGGAAAGCCGAGCTTGCTCAATTGTTCCATCAGCTCGATCATGTACAATACATGATCAGTGACAGAGGCACCATCCCGCATTTTGGCGTTGAAGATGGCACAACTAGTCTTGTGCCTCTCCACGTCATTGGGTGTGCCAAAGGCATCCTCCAACACTTGAAGCATGTCCTTTGGCTGAGCCGTCTCGAATCTGCGACTGAACTCGTCGCTCATAGCAGCCAGCATGATACAGCGCACCGTGGTCCGGTCACTGAGCCACTTCTGGTAAGTGTCTCTGACTGTTCCACGTGCATTGACAGCTGGCTCCTCAGGTGCAAGATCCATTATCACATATAGGATCCGTTCATGCTCCAGGACTATCTTTAACTTTCGATACCAGCTACCGAAATTGGGTCCCACCAACTTATCATTGTCCAACAATGATCGGAGCGATAGGGAAGTGGCCATATTTGCACAAAGGAGAACCATAACCTAATTAGTAATTGATTCATTAAACCTAAGGATTTGGACTTTAATCAAAAGGTTTCTCCCACTATTTTATTCGAATTGGTAGCCTCTACCTCCAATTCGAAGAATTACCCTAATTTCTTAGCGGGTACTAGAATCCACTTAGACTGCACACAAGCCCAACTTTGGTTGGCCAACCCATGTACATCTAAGGGTAGGTTCATAACCAATTGTTTCTCTAAACAATTTCTAGTAATTTTAATTTTGCCCCAGAAACCTAATCAGTAGGCTTTGGCCTCCACTGTAAGGATCCGGTTAGGTCCAACCATTAACATGATCATACTTGATGTATCTAACCAACGAATGATTAAGCCCAACTTTGGTTGGCTCACCTAACCACCATTAGAGAGACACTTCCAAGTCGTCATATGATGAGTGATAATTCCATTAGTCAACAAGCACCAGGCCTTTGGGTCTGCAATAATTATTGAGTTAATGGACTCATTATCAAACACCTTAATGGGAGGCTATGACTCAGTTATCTCCATAACTTTGTCATTTTAAGGACCTAATAATTTTAGAAGATTTAAATAATATAGAGGATGAGGTCAGATGAACCAGCTTATCATGATCCTCCCACTGGCTTCACTAAGTCAGCTTAAGGGAGACCATTAAAAGGGCTGGTCTACGAGCACCTAAATCAATCACACTGATTTACCTAGCTGACATGGGTCAGCTCGAATAGTCAAGTGATCCGATCAAAATATAATTTCACCAAGAGGCCAGGTAAGTTCGATCAGTGGGAGAGTCTGCCAAAGCTTGCCTTAGACACCATCAGAAATGGCCAGATAAGCGGGCTCCCAATTAAAACCATCGGTCTGGTTTACCTTAGACACCAACTGGTTTAATTAGTTTTGATTAGATCAACCTAACAGTTCGTGCTAGACCGCTTAGCCAAAAATCAAGTCCATTTGGTTCTCGTTAAAGACATGGACTTGACCAACTACAACTATTGTAATTGATCTAGAGAATCCTTGACCTAATCTAAGACAACAATTGATTAGATTTAGTCAATTCTCTAATTAAGTCCATCTTTAATCTAACCATAGGTCTAATCCAATTAATGGACCTAATTCTCACTAACCCATTAACCCAATGTGTTATGATTTGTGTCTTAGGTTCTTCAATTCACAATTCTAGAACCTAATCAAACAACTTCTTAATTCTTAATTAAGTTTTGGGCTGAGGGTTGGGTTTGGCTTTTCAAAAAATAATTTTTATATTTGTAAAATAATTTTACAATATGATTCTACCAACCATATTGCATGTTTGATTCATAATCAAGATACAAGTGAAATAAACATGAAACTACTTTAGATCTAATCTAAACAGGTTCATGTAATTGAAACAGTTTCAACTTTAAACAATTTCTATGCACAAAAATTATTTAACAAAGAGATTTTATTTCAGATTTAAACATCTTTTAAATCTAATAAATCATAAATTTAATCTAGATCATATCTAACAAATTTATGATTAAAGATAGATCTACACAAACTAGGACAACCTTTGCACTGTAAGGGGTAAACCTTACAGCAGGACAACCTTGCAGTTTGTGATTGATCTAAAATTTTAATTTTAGATTTAATAATCAGATTATAAATTAGATCTAATCTAAAAAATAATCTAAGCATGTATAAATAATCATGTAATAAAGAACCTAGGCTCTGATACCAATTGTAGGAACCATATCTAGGGTTTCAGGGTTAGATCTTGAAACTTTTCAAGATCATACAGCGGAAGACTAAAATAAATCAAAATTTATTTTTTTAAATCAGAAAATTTTTAGATCTAAGATCCTATTACATGATTATTATATAGCATGAACTCAAAAATTAAAATATATAAATATAGCATGAACTACATGTTGATCATATCAACATGTTTCTATACTACATCTAATGTATGTATTAAACAATAGATCAGATCTATTACCTTGCAAGTTAGACGTTCTAACCTTATTGATCTGGGCTTGAAAATGATGTTGTAAGCCGCACATGCATCCAGCCTCTAGGAGTCATCCACACGAGCCCACGAATCTCGAGCAGAAGTCCTGCTTCAGGAAATCAGCACAGTATGCTAGTACTGCGCTGATCCTTCTTTGATGGTTGATCAGGTACCTCCTTCTTCTTGATTTGGACTCTTTCAAAGATGAAAAGTAGAAGGAGGAGTTTCAGATCTGAGATGCTCTCAGGAAACTCAAGATGGAGGGAGGAAAGATATGAAAACAAAAACCCTAGAAGAAGACCCTCTTCTTCTTCACGTTTTTCTCTCTAGACACCCAAACTTGCATCTTTTATATCTCCATAACCCAAAGGTATTTCTCTCTTATTTTTGGATGGCACAAAGGTCTCTCAAATATCTGACTTTTTCTAAAATTTCATAAAGAAACTCATCTTATATAGAGAGATATGATAGAGTCCTTGTCTAGGTCAAACACCTAGTCAAGGCTTATCCAAACATGGCAAGTTAAGGGACGCCCAACTCTTGAGCACCTCCTTCATATTTTTGTGCATGGATCACCAAAAAAGGGTGAAAAATGTATACCCTAAAATCCACAAAAATTCCAAAAAAAATTTGGATAAATTCGGTGCAAAATTGAAAGAGTTTTGGATTTTTAAAACTCTATCTCATAGAATTCGAAATCCAAACTTATTCCTTTTAGATTTGATCCAAACCACCTTTCATGTAAGAAAGAAGAGAAGAGACCTTTTATGAACGTGGGAGAGATCTGGGAGAGGGCTTTTGTCACACAAAATAAGTGGAGATTGGCATTGAATTAAGAGAGAGGGCATGGAGAAGGCTTATGTGGCGCAAGGTGGAATCCTAGTCTTACTAGGATTCTGTCTTATGTCTTGTTTTAATTTGGTTTCCCAAACCAAATCAAACTAAAATTAGATCAACCTAATTAAAATAAGTCTTAACCCAATTAAAAATCTAATTTAATCAGATTAAATTAGATTTAAATTTGATTTAATTTTCTAATCAAATTAGAAATTAGATTGACCCAAGTCCTAGTTGAACTAGGACTACTTTTTTCTTGCACTTGGCTTATCCAATAAACCAATTGGACTTGATCCAATCAAGCCTAAACTAAATCTAATTAAATCATATTTAATTAAACTTAATCTCAACCCATTGGCTTAATCAAATTAAGCCAATTAGCAATCAAATTGCTAATCGATCCTCCTGCAACACTTGTACTGGATTAAATGTCAATCATATTGATCATTTAACCCTAGAACGATTCTTAATCGTTGATCAACCATCTGATCGGATCATGAACTCTAATGTGTGTGATCTCATAGGTCCGAACCTAAGCCGGTAGCATAGAAATAAATTCCTATACCAATCGAAGTGACCATCTAGCAATGGTACCCGACGATCGAATAGGTCGAATGTGTAGAACAACATCCTTAGAACCCATACGGATATAGTTTTCATATAATTCATCCCCTTGACCAAAATGATCATAGGACATCCCAGAGTTCAACTGTCAACTCTGATCAGGTTGTCCACATTGTATTTCAAAATATCAAATCCATCTGATGGATTACCCTGGCCAAGGTTTTGCTAAATTGAAATACAGCGACTCATTCTTCTCCAACTCTTGGAGTGGTCAATCCCATCTCGATCACACTCTGACTTCGCAAGTACTTGACTGTGCCCAGAAGCCTTCCGTCCCTGAATTAAAAATTCAGTTAGTCCCGTACCAAAGCACAGTGAGTTGCTTGCAAGTCACGGAGGCGATCTTAGGTCTAAGGGACACTTATACCTATATCCCATCAGAGACATTCTCGACAGCAGAATACTCTGGAGTTGGTCACGTTCAATGATGATGTACCCTTACATCTCACCTGTATGCCATACCAGTGTCTCCACACTCCTTGGTTAAGAGGACAACCAACCCATATGGCCTACAGCGATCTATGCTCGATAGAAGCTGTCGTCCTTATTAACAGCTTATCATTTGGTCGTGAACAGTTTTAAGGACTAATCGATAAATCCTCTCTTTATCGAACTTAAATAGTCCTAAGGACTTCATCATAACAACGGAGTTCATTAGAAGATGAAAGCTTATGATGAAAATGCCAAATATATTTTATTTATTAACAAATCAATTACAATACTTGGTTGCTCAACCGTCAACAGCTTGACGATTGGCTTTTTGGGACATATTTTCCAACAGTTTTCTCCTGTGGCAATGCTCAAATCCATTCAGATTATGCTTGCGATAGCTGCCCATCTAGACTATGAAATCTAGCAGATGGATATGAAGACAGCTTTCCTAAATGAAGAGCTGGACGAAGAAATGTATATGATACAACCTGAAGGGTTCACATCCACAGATGAGTCTAAGGTGTACAAGCTATAGAGGTCCTTTATGGACTTAAGCAGGCATCCCGGAGTTGGAACATACGTTTTGATAGGACAATCAAGACGTATGGCTTCATTAAGAATGGAGAAGAACCCTGCATTTATAAGTAGGCTAATGGTCCAGTAGTGGTATTTCTTGTATTGTATATGAATGATATTCTCTTAATCGAGAATGATGTCTCTGCATTATAGGAAATAAAGATTTGGCTGTCATCACAGTTCTCCATGAAGGATCTGGGAGAAGCTTCCTACATCCTAGGGATGATTATCTATAGGGATAGATCTAAAAGGTTGTTTGACTTATCCCAGTCCACGTACATTGATACTATGCTGAAGAGGTTCATCATGGAGAATTTCAAGAAAGGCTATCTACCGATAGGCCATGGAATTTTTCTCTCGAAGAGGGATTGTCTGACAACACCTCAAGAGAGAGAGCGTATGGATAGAATTCCATATGCTTCGGTAGTGGGATCTATCATGTATGCCATGATATGTACATGATCAGATGTGGCATACTCACTAGGGGTAGTGAGTAGATGCCAATCTGATCTAGGGGAGAATCACTGGAAGGTTGTTAAAACCATCCTGAAGTATTTGAAAAATACTAAGGACCAGTGGCTTATTTATGGTGAATCAGACTTGAGACTTATAGGGTTTACAGACTCTAGTTTCCAGTCTGAGACTTATAGGATTTACAGACTTGAGACTTATAGGGTTTACAGACAAAAGACTTATAGGGTTTATGATGACAGCAAGAGTGTGTCGGGATTTGTTTTTACCCTTAATGGTGGGGCTGTCTGCAGGAAGAGTTTCAAGCAGCACACAGTGGCTGATTCAGTTTGCGAGGTAGAGTATGTCGCTGCATCAGATGCTGCCAAAGAAGCAGTGTGGCCAAGAAAATTCATCACCAAGCTTGGAGTAGCACCTTCCCTTGTTGGTCTAGTTCTGCTCTACTGTGACAGCTCTGGAGCCATTACTCAGGCGAAAGAACCGAAGGCACACCAACAGACGAAGCATATTCTGCGTCGCTACCATCTCATACAGAAAATCATGGATCGAGGTGACGTCGACCTTCAAAAGATCAACGAGAAGGAGAACCTGGCCGACCCATTCACTAAAGCCATTACGGTGAAGGAGTTCGATGACTTCAAGTCGAAGATGAGTATTAGATACTGCACCGATCGGCTTTAGGCCATGTGGAAGATTATTGAGAATAGTGTCCCAAAGCCAATCGTCAGCCTGTTGATGATTGTGCTCTTTCTTGTATTAGTATTTGAATTATAAATAAATAAAAGTTATTTTGATATTTTTTATCATAAATTATTTCATCTTGTAATGAACTCCTGTGTTGTGGTGAAGTCCTTAGGACTATTTAGACTCGACAAAGGAGGATTTATCGTTTAATCCTTAAACCTGTTCGCGACCAAATGATACGTTGTTATCAAGGACAACAATGTTTATCAAGTATAGGTCATTGTGTGCTATATGGATTGGTTGTCCTCTTAACCAAGGAGTGTGGAGACACTGGAATGGCATACAGGTGAGATGTAAGGGTACATCTGCACTGAACGTGACCGACTCTGGAGCTTTTTCTACTGTCAAGATTTGCTCCGATGGGATATGGGTATAACTGTCCCTTCGACCTGAGACCGCCACAGTGACTTGCAAGCAACTCACTGCACCTAGGCACTGGACTACCTGAATTTCTAATTCAGTGACAGAAGGATGTCGGGTGTAGTCAAGTACTTGACTTGTCGGTGCGTGTGTCAAGATGGGATTGACCACTCCAGTTCAGGAGCTGTGTACAGTCGTATTTTAATTTAGCAAAACCTTGGCCAGGGTACCATTGCTAGATGGTCACTTCGATTAGTATAAGAATTGATTCCTGTGCTACCGGCTTAGGTTCGAACCTGCGGGATCACACACATTAGAGGTTCCTATCTGATCTGATGGCTGGTGAAGAGTCCCATTGGACTGGGACTCTTCGACCAAGAGTCCTAATACTCGAAGACTCTGTGATTGAGAATTAAGATTCTCTGATCATGAGTTCCACACATTTTGGGTATCGGGGTCAAGAGTCCCACTGGTTTGGGACTCTTCGATCAAGGTTTCATATCGATGGACTTTGATATCCGATTGCCCATTAGATTTGGACTCAGTATTTATGAGAGATTTAATTAGTAATTTGATCACTAATTAACTCAATTTGATTGAGTAATTATTTTTGGATCAAGTCCAATTGAATTGGATTCAGTTGGGTTTGACCCGATTAGGTTAAGTGTTGACCTAATCGCTAAGGTGTTTTGATCACTGATGTGATCAAGGGTTAGGCTTAGTCAATTTCTGATTTGATTATGATTTTATTGAACTTAATTAAGCCTAATTGTGTTGGGTTTAACTTAATCTAATTGTGCCTAACCTATTTTGATAAGGTTGGTTCAATTAGGTTGAAACCACCTTTTGAATTCTCTCCCTGCGCCACCTCACTCATCTGCGCCCATTTGAATTCATGAGAAACAACTTCTTGTGAATTTTCTTTTATGAAGAAGCCTTCCACACCCCTCCATTTGTGTGCCATTTGGGTGGATAAAGATGGTTGGTTGGCCATTCAAATTCAAATGAAGTTTGAATTTGAATGGGCAACTAATCCATGTGCCACCTAGCCTTATCCATTTGTGCGCCATTTGCTTTACACGAGAAAGAGTTTCTTGTGTAAACTCTCCATGCACAAGGGAGCCCATGCCCTTCTCTTCTCACGCCAAGAGTGGATAAGGATGGGTTGGTTAGCATTTGAATTCAAATTCGATTTGAATTCAAATGAGCAACCACCTGTCTTTATCCTCTCACGCGTTTAAGACGCGTCTTACATTGTTTTAAAACTGAGAAGAAGGTGGGGCATGCATACAAGATTTTTGAGAAAGAAAAGTGGGTGTGAGGAAGCTTTCTGCATGATTTTGAAAAGTTCAAAAATTTCGAGAGGAAAGAAAAGAAAGAGAGTGGGTGCAGGCTTTTTTGAGAGTACCCTAGGATTTCTGCCTAGGGTTCGGAAAGTGAGAAAATGAGCTACGAATGTCGTGAGCCCACAAGATTTTAGGGAGAGCTTTATCAACCTCTCAAGTATATCTGCTGATAATTTGGAGCATCCGAGGAGTCGATAGATCAAGATCGAAGAAGTTCGATCAACATCGGCCGTCGAAAGGGTTCTGCAATGAACTAGCATTCGTGAGGAGCCGATCGGACTGGAAGCTTTGTGTGGATGATTCATAGAGACCAGACACACTGTGTGGCTATATTATGATGATCAAACCCTCTCGATGGTGATCAGATTGCGGTGATCGACTATCCGCACGAAGGTAATGTGTTCTGAATACAAAACAGTAAAATATTTACTGTAGAAGTTTGAATTTCAAATTTAAATACATGCTATATATATCATATTTAGATCTTTGTGTAGGGTTAATACATATTAATTAATTAGATTAATTAATAATTTTTACTGTAAAATTATAATTTTAAAAAAGTTTTAAAATTATCATTTTACCCTTGCACTGAAATTTACTTCAATAATGTGATCGACTTAATTAAGGTTGATAGTTAAATTTTAGGTCACCTTGAACATTTGAGTCAAAGAGATAAATTATACGATAACCATACGCTAGTAGGTTCTAGAAGGTTGCTTTGCAATACTTCGACCTATCTGGTCGTCGGATCATTATTGCTAGATGGCTACATCGATTAATATAGAAAGTTATTTTTATACTATCGACTTAGGTTCGGATCTATGGGGTCACATGTATTAGAAGATTTGATCAGATCTGATGGCTGAAAGAGTCCAATTGGATTGTGACTCTGATGAAGAGTCTTACTTGGACTAGAACTCTGTGGGAGAGTCTCATTGAGACTGGGACTCTACCATTTATAGAGAATGAATTAATAATTAGATTACTAATTGATTCAATTTGATTGAATAAAGAGCTTGGGAATAAGTCTAACTAAATTAGATTCAGTTCGACTCATATTGGGATTGATATGATCAAATCCAATTATAAGAAAAATTTGATCCTGATTCGATCAGAATTTTGACTCAGCTAATTTCTAATTGAATTATAAATTTGATGAGATATTTAGATTTATAATTAGATTAGGTTCATTTTGATCAGTGGTTTCAAACCAAATTTGATTTGGATTAGAATTGAATTAGAAATAAAGAGTCCAAATCAGACTAGGACTCTATCCTTATCTTTTGCACCACATCTGGATCCATGCCAATTGCTCCACGTCTAATTAGATTTGGGTTGTGATTTTTGGCATTACGAGAGAGGATCCTATAAGGATGGGTGGCAATAGCTGATGATTCATAATATTATCTCTTGCCTAATTCAAATGCAATCCGAATTAGAGATAAGATGCAGACTAGGAAAGAGATTTTTCATATATAGTATATTATTGGCATCATATTATTTTTTTTTCTTATTTTTCTTGAGGAATTCTTTAGTATGTGAGACTTTAAATTCCTTTTCCACATTCTAAGGATTTTTCTAAAATTTTTTGGGATGTCAAAAGGAGATTTTGGCATTGTTTATGTCACCCTTCCTTGGAAAGCCCTAATTCCTAGTCTATAAAAAGGGATCCCCTCTCTTGGACATCCCATATAATCAATTCTCATGCTGATTTTTTTATTTTTAGAGCCTCTTCTCTCCATCCTCTCTTCCTCCTTCAGATCTTCTATCACTTTGGAGTATTCAAGATACTTGTAGAAGAAGAAAGAGATCAGCTGTCGAAGTAGTTCGCAAACTAGCATCTTCGAGCACCTGATTTGCGCCAGTCTTCGCATGCATTTTCCTGTAGAGGCCAGATGACTTTGTGTGGCTGTGAGTGACTTTAGAAACACCCTCTCTAATTATTGGACTAGAGAAGATCAAGATCAAAATTTATTTGATAATGATCTCTAACTTGTTTTAATTCCTATGATAGATCTAATAGTTAGATCTAGAATTTCAACATCGATGAGATTGATGTGATTTTTATTTTTAGATCTAAAATATATATTATTTATATTAAAAATCTTGATATAGTAGTATAAAATTAGATCTTATATATATAATTATAATTAAATTATTTAATCTATTATTTTACTGTATAAAATTTTAAAATTGTATGTACTGCACTATCGTATATTTTCTTCAACTGGTACCAGAGCCAGATTATTTTGATATGAATTAATATGATTTTAGATCTGATTTTTTGTTATTAGATCTGATTATTTATAATTTAGATTAGATCTAAATTAGTTTATTTTTAGATCTGATTATTATTTATTTAGATTAGATGTTCTGAGTAATAAAGTACTCAGATTGGATAATCACCAGACCGTCTGATCATAGGAGCAACTAGGGTTTCATGACCCTCTCCTCTCATTCAAGGGGATGCTCTTCATGATGTGTAGGGGTGCCAATGTGAGGTCCCATGAAGAAGAAAGTGAAAAAAAAAATTTACTTTCTTGCAAAATTCTTGATCTTGAAATCCTAGGTGTTGTTGTATGTGATGCAAGTTACGAAGATGGTTAGTTACATCTAATATTATTTAATCAAAATTATTTTAATTTAAAATTATAAAAAAAATAGATTTGATCTAAAAAATTTTATGATTTGATGTAAAAAGTTTACATGAAAAATTATTTTTAGAACCTTAACCATGTTGATGCAAAACTGAATTGAGAATTAAGTATCAAGCTGATTGGATCTAGAATTATGATTTAGATCTAATGACATTGTATAAAATATGGGGTATGGGTTAGCTCAAATTAGATCCTTCTCTTTAATTGGGTTAGACTTAAGGTTAGAGTCAAAGAATTGATTGACCATGTAGAGAAATTGATTAAGTCTAACCAAATATTGAATTAGATTAATCAGAATTTTTTTGGTACAATAGTTGTAGATTGTCAAGTCCATGTCTTTGATTAGACCAAATGGACCTTGATTGTGGCTCAGTAGTTGAACCCGAATTATTAGGTTGGTCAAATCGAAACTAGTTAATCAATTGGTATTTGTTGGTGCAAAAATCTGCTTGCGCCGGAGAAGCTGGAGTCGGGGAAGCCGCGGTCGCCGCCGGGACCTGCAAGGGAAGTCTAAACTGGAGGTGGGGTTGCTCCGGCAAGACCCTCCGACGCTCAAGTCAGTTCTCTGCCTCAACAAGAATGGAGTGCTCGAACGAAGAATTTAGCAGAGTTTTGAGATAAGGAATGAGCTTAGAGAATAACGTATCTGAGTCCCCCTTTTATAGGCGGAGGGGGCAACGGATTGATGGCGACACCTGTAACCGTCTGGTAGTGGGCCGCCCGTGGTCAGGGGAATTTATTGCGAGAGGTAGTGGAGTGGAATCGTGGCCATCACCGCAGCTCGCCACGTGGAATCAGTTGCAGGGAGTGGAGCAGCGCCCGTTGTCGTGACTTGCCAGCGGATGGGAGAATCGCCCCGTATCTGTCGCAGGAGGTGGAGAAGGTTCGTGGCCGTTATCGTGGCCTGCCAGGGGGTAGTGGAGCTGTGCGGAATCCGCCGCAGGAAGTGGAGCAGGGCGACGACGGTTACTGCGGCTTGTCAGGGGATGATGGAGCTGTGCGGAATCCGTCACAGGAAGTGGAGCAGGGTCGTGGCCGTTTTGGTGGCTTGCCAGGGGGCGCGGATCTGTTGATTGAAGCTCGACGATGGTCGGAGCCCGACCTCTGTAGAGGTCCAAGAGAGGTCCTCCTGGCGGCTGGGGCCGTGGGCGGAGTCTGACTTCCGTGGGAGTCCGGGCGGAGCCGTGCTGCAGGGGATGTCGGAAGCGGAGCCCGGCTCTCGTAGGAGTCCGGGCGGAGCTGCTCTATAGCTGATGTCGGAGGCGGAGCCCGGCTCCCGTAGGAGTCCGGGCGGAGCCCTCTCGGAGCTGAAGTTGCGGGCGGAACCCAGCTCTCGTAGGAGTCCGGGCGGAGTCCTCTGCAATCAAAGTTAGAGGTGAAGTCCGGCTCCCGTAGGAGTCCGGACGGAGCTTACCAGCAGTCAAAGTTAGAGGTGAAGTCTGGCTCCCGTAGGAGTCCGGACGGAGCTTACCAGCAGTTAATACTGAGAGCGGGGCCTGGCTCCCGTAGGAGTCCGGGCGGAGCTGTGCTGCAGTCGATGTCGGAGGCGGAGCCCGGCTCCCGTAGGAGTCCGGGCGGAGCTGCTCTGTAGCTGATGTCGGAGGTGGAGCCCAGCTCCCGTAGGAGTCCGGGCGGAGCCCTCTCAGAGTTGAAGTTGCGGGCGGAACCCGGCTCCCGTAGGAGTCCGGGCGGAGTCCACTGCAATCAAAGTTAGAGGTGAAGTCCGGCTCCCGTAGGAGTTCGGACGGAGCTTACCAGCAGTCAAAGTTAGAGGTGAAGTCCGGCTCCCGTAGGAGTCCGTACGGAGCTTACCAGCAGTTAATACTGAGAGCGGGGCCTGGCTCCCGTAGGAGTCCGGGTGGAGCTGTGCTGCAGTCGATGTCGGAGGTGGAGCCCGGCTCCCGTAGGAGTCCGGGCGGAGCTGCTCTGTAGCTGATGTCGGAGGCGGAGCCCGGCTCCTGTAGGAGTCCGGGCGGAGCCCTCTCGGAGCTGAAGTTGCGGGCGGAACCCGGCTCCCGTAGGAGTCCGGGCGGAGTCCTCTGCAATCAAAGTTAGAGGTGAAGTCCGGCTCCCGTAGGAGACCGGACGGAGCTTACCAGCAGTTAATACTGAGAGCGGGGCCTGGCTCCCATAGGAGTCCGGGCGGAGCTGTGCTGCAGTCGATGCCGGAGGCGGAGCCCGGCTTTCGTAGGAGTCCGGGCGGAGCTGCTCTGTAGCTGATGTCGGAGGCAGAGCCCGACTCCCGTAGGAGTCCGGGCGGAGCCCTCTCGGAGCTGAAGTTGCGGGCGGAACCCGGCTCCCGTAGGAGTCCGGGCGGAGTCCTCTGCAATCAAAGTTAGAGGTGAAGTCCGGCTCCCGTAGGAGTCCGGACGGAGCTTACCAGCAGTCAAAGTTAGAGGTGAAGTCCGGCTCTCGTAGGAGTCCGGACGGAGCTTACCAGCAGTCAAAGTTAGAGGTGAAGTCCGGCTCCCGTAGGAGTCCGGACGGAGCTTACCAGCAGTTGATACTGAGAGCGGGGCCTGGCTCCCATAGGAGTCCGGGCGGAGCTGTGCTGCAGTCGATGTCGGAGGCGGAGCCCGACTCCCGTAGGAGTCCGGGCGGAGCTGCCCTGTAGCTGATGTCGGAGGTGGAGCCCGGCTCCCGTAGGAGTCCGGGCGGAGCCCTCTCGGAGCTGAAGTTGCGGGCGGAACCCGGCTCCCGTAGGAGTCCGGGCGGAGTCCTCTGCAATCAAAGTTAGAGGTGAAGTCCGGCTCCCATAGGAGTCCGGACGGAGCTTACCAGCAGTTGATACTGAGAGCGGGGTCTGGCTCCCGTAAGAGTCCGGGCGGAGCTGTGCTGCAGTCGATGTCGGAGGCGGAGCCCGGCTCCCGTAGGAGTCCGGGCGGAGCTGCTCTGATGTTGCGGCGGAGCCCAGCTCCCGTAGGAGCCCGGGCGGAGCTGTTCTGTTGCCGATTCCGCCGAGGGTTTCGGCTGTGGGTGTTTTATACCCAACACCAGTCTCCCTACTTCCGAGTTTGAATTTCAAGCGAAGGAAGTACACAGAGAGAGAGATGGGTACAGTCGGAACCGTCCCTTTGAATCCTACGCACTGCCGCCTCCAGATATTTTGGCATTAAATGAGCGCGTGCCGGAGTCTTTTCAAATTGGAGCGGTACGAGGGGACGCTTCGAAAATCCCGCAGGTACACTGGCCTAGGTACGATGCAATTATGATCCTGCCAACCGTCAGCCGCTTTCAGCCGTCTGCCAGGGGGAGTGGGACACGTGTCGGATGCAGACTGGTCAGGGGGATTCGCGATCATTATGGCGTCGGATCCCAGGGTCTATTTAAACCCATCCTCCCCCCTTCAGGCGTCCTACTCCATTCTTGAGTTTTCGCTTGGTGTCTGTCTTCTCTTCGAGAGCCTGCTCTTGTGAACGTCTTCTCGAGCCGTAGGCGCCTCCCGTTTCTCGTTCCCCAGGTCCCCACAGCAATATAGGTTAGTGCCAACCTTCTTCTCACCGCCTAGGGGCTTCTCCTCTCTTCATTACTTTTGTGCCTCCTTCCGAGTTAGCCTTCGGCGTCTCGTTCCCCTTTCGGTCTGCCTTTTTAGGGTCCTTTAGGTTCTCCCTCTAAAACTGCTCAAAATGTCCTCTGACTCTTCTGCTCCCGGCAGTTCCGAGAGTTCTTCTGCTTCAAACCCCTAGGTCCCTGTCTCTGCGGACGAACCCGCATCCGGGGCTGGGCCTCGTCCGATTTTCGCACCGGGCGCAATTCCATGCTCGTCGACTTCGGATGAACTCCTTCTGATAAGGGTTCGGTATGGGGTTCCTCTGGAGTACGACCTGGAGCTACCTGGCCCCTCTGACCGGGCCAGCGCTCCTCCTCCCGGTCGCTTCTGTTTGTATCAGGAAGCGTTTCGTGCCGGACTCCGGCTTCCGCTTCCTGTCTTTGTTGCTGCCTTCTTCCGCTTCTTGGACATTTCTCTCGCCTCCGTGGCCCCGAATTCCTTTAGGTTTTTGATAGGGTTTCTCTCTCTCTGCCACATAGTCGAGGTCCAGCCGTCCCTCTCCTTGTTCAGGCATTTTTATACCTTCAAACGCCATCCTTCGGCGAAGGACTGGTGGTACTTCTCCCCCCAGTTTGGTAAGAAGGGGTTGCTGAAGGGCGCCCCTTCTTCGATTCACAATTGAAAGGGGAAATTTCTCTTTGTCTACTGCCCGACCCTGAAACTGGGCCTGCCCCCTTGGGGGTCTCTGAGGGATTCCGTCCGTCGGGCTCCCAGCCTGGGGGAGGACGACCTTCAGGCCACCCAGAAGCTCCTAACTTATCCCGCTCCTTCCCTTCCTAATATTCTGAGGGAGCAGCTTCTTTTCAACATCGGCCTGAGCCCTCAGGATCCAACAAGTACTTATCTTTTCTTTTCTTGCCTTCCTCTTCTTCTTTACTTTTTCCTTCCCGCTCTTTTTTTCTCTTTCTTTCTCTCTTCTTTTTTCTCTCTCATTTTTTTTTTTTTTTTTTTTTTTAGCAATGGACGCCGAAGCAATGCGGATGCTCGCCAAGGGAATGAGAGCTCAGAAGAGGAAGGGCGCGACGGCCTCCGGATCGGCGAAGAGGGCCAGGGCGGAGGAGACGAGCTTGGCTGCGCCCGTCCAGGCGGCCCCGGCCATCGACATTCCTTCAGATGCCGAGCCAGCGGCCCCCCGGGCTTCCTCGAGGAGCCCGCCGACTGGGGCTCCCACTCCGGGGGTTCGCCCCACGGAGGTGCCCACCGCGGGGAGGAGGAGGAAATCGGTGGCTCGCAGAGCGAGCAGCCACCGAGCTGCTGCAGACGAGTCCGTCTGCTCCGAGGGGGGATCGGAGAACCCCTTCAATGACAAGGACCTGATCAGGCGGCTGCTCGATGGCTGCATCCTGTCCGATGTCGTGGAGAGGATCGACCATGCCGATCCCGAGCAGCGGGCCTGGGACTCTTTGGGGTCCTTCCTCGAGGTAAGCGGATGTTTATCTGCATGGTCACTCGGCCTTTGTTGTAATTCTCTATCCGTCCCTACAGATTGGGCACCAGCTCTTCGCCTATGTCGAGGCGACGAGCCGCATGAGAAGGGACCTCCTTCAGGCGGAGGAACGCCGTCAGGCCGAGGTTGCTCGCCTCCAAGCGAAGACGGCCGAAGTAGCCGCCCTCCAGGAGGCCCTGGAGAGAGAGAGGCAAGCCAGAGAAGAGGAGAGACAAGCCCGGGAAGAGGAGAGATGAATCTTGGAGGAGTCGGCGAGGAAGGCGGAGGCCGAGGTCGCCCATTTGGTCGAGCAAACTTCGGTTCTGGTCTCGGAGGCCAGGGCCCTTGCGGTGGAGGAGTTCAAGGCCTCCGCGGAGATGAGGGAACTGAACGTCCAGTTCGGCCAGGAGGCGTTCACAAAGGGGTTCGAGCTCTGCCAGGAGAAGGTGGCCAGCAGATACCCCGACCTCGATCTCGGCTTTCTCGAGGAGTCTGAAGACGAGGTCGGCCCCTCGTCCGCCGCCCCCGCAGTCGCACCCCCCGCACCGAGTTCTCCACCTCCTGCCCCTAAGGTCTGAGACCTCTGATCCTGTGCCCTTATTTTGTCGCCATATTTCCTTTCTGTTTGTCTTCAAAATTATTCAATCAATAAAGTCGAATTTCTTGTTGTGGATGGCCTCTCCTTCTCCCTCCTCCTCCTTTCTGCCTTTCTTCTTGTAATGAGTCGATCTTTGACGCTTGCACCTTCCAATGGCAGTGCCCTGCTGAAGCACTCCCCTTGCCCCTGGGGGTCCCACTGAAATCAACAATCCAGCGGCTGAAAAAGGAGGTCCTCCACCTGACGAAGAAGTTGAAGAAGTCGGAAGGCGAGCTCCGCAAGTCGAGAGAATGTCATTCCGAGGCCACCCACTTTAGGAGTCTCCAAGTGAAGGCAATCATGGATTACAGCCGGAGGAAGGTGAACTTCACAAAGGAGCTCGAGGAATGCAAGAAGTGCACCAGCGACCGAACTTGGGCTCAAGAAGCCAGGATCAGCGCCCTTAAGGTGGAGCTATCAGCTGTGAAGAGGAAGATCGGCCAGCTGGAAGGAAACTCATCTCGACTCCTGGCACGGGTTGATGATGAACAGAAGTGGTCGCAGAAGGTCTCCGACCTCCAGAAGCAGCTTCAAGATGTCGAGATGAGCCACGATGTGCAGCAAGCCAGCTGGCGCCGGCAAGTGGAAGAGTACAAAGGGAGATTCCAGAAGGCGGCGGACGAGGTCGTTCATCTCCAGAGGCAGCTGGTTACTAGGGCGCAGCTTACTTCCGCCCAAGATACTGAAGAGCTCCAAGCCCTGAGAGGCACGGTCGAAGGGATTTCTGTCTCCCTTGGGGAGAAGACAGTCGAGCTGCAATAAGTGAAAATCCAACTGGCGCTTGAGCGGAAGGCCGTCGCGGACGCAGAGGCGGAGTTCGAAGTTTTGCGGAAGTAGCGTCGAGAAGCGGAGGCTGAGAGCCGGCAACTTCGTCAGACGCTCCAGGATACGCTGCGGAAGAAGGAAGAACTAGAAGAAACAATGGAGAACCTGAGGCAGTCCTGGTTGAGGGATGGGGGTGATAACTCTAGGTCGGAGGGAGCAGGGCCTCCTTAGAGCTCTTTTGTCTTTATGTCTTATCATGTAGTTACTTTCTTTTCGTCGTTTTGTCCTTCTTTCTCTGGCCGTCCTGGCCTTGTAGTACGTATACCGAAAATGGAAAAAAGAGCGCTTTGTGTTACCTTGTCCACACGTAGCACTGATATTGTCATCTGTTGAACCTTTCTTGTCGTTTGGCTTGTTTGACGTAGATGTCGTCGTGGGGGGGGGCTCTTTCCTTTCATCCGACCTAGTTACACGGCCGAGTTTCGCCACCATTATTAACCCTTGCTGCAGAAGTGGTGGATGGAGCCCGGCTTCCGTAGGAGTCCGGGCAAAGTCTTCCTTGGCGTAGGAACCCGGCTCCCATAAGAGTCTGGGTGAAGTCTTCCTTGGCGGCGGAACTCGGCTCCCGTAGGAGTCCGGGTGAAGTCTTCCTTGGCGGCGGAACCCGGCTCCCGTAGGAGTCCGGGTGAAGTCTTCCTTGGCGTAGGAACCCGGCTCCCGTAGGAGTCCGGGCGAAGTCTTCCTTGGCGGCGGAACCCGACTCCCGTAGGAGTCCGGGTGAAGTCTTCCTTGGCGTAGGAACCCGGCTCCCGTAGGAGTCTGGGTGAAGTCTTCCTTGGCGGCGGAACCCGGCTCCCGTAGGAGTCCGGGCGAAGTCTTCCTTGGCGGCGGAACCCGGCTCCCGTAGGAGTCTAGGTGAAGTCTTCCTTGGTGTAGGAACCCGGCTCCCGTAGGAGTCCGGGTGAAGTCTTCCTTGGCGGCGGAACCCGGCTCCCGTAGGAGTCTGGGCAAAGTCTTCCTTGGCGGCGGAACCCGACTCCCGTAGGAGTCCGGGTGAAGTCTTCCTTGGTGTAGGAACCCGACTCCCGTAGGAGTCCGGGTGAAGTCTTCCTTGGCGGCGGAACCCGGCTCCCGTAGGAGTCCGGGCGAAGTCTTCCTTGGCGGCGGAACCCGGCTCCCGTAGGAGTCCGGGTGAAGTCTTCCTTGGTGTAGGAACCCGGCTCCCGTAGGAGTCCGGGTGAAGTCTTCCTTGGCGGCGGAACCCGGCTCCCGTAGGAGTCCGGGCGAAGTCTTCCTTGACGGTGGAACCCGACTCCCGTAGGAGTCCGGGTGAAGTCTTCCTTGGCGGTGGAACCCGGCTCCCGTAGGAGTCCGGGTGAAGTCTTCCTTGGTGTAGGAACCCGGCTCCCGTAGGAGTCGGGTGAAGTCTTCCTTGGCGGCGGAACCCGGCTCCCGTAGGAGTCCGGGTGAAGTCTTCCTTGGCGTAGGAACCCGGCTCCCGTAGGAGTCCGGACCTTCCATTTTGCTCAAGCCGGTGTGAGGTTCTCCTCTCGTAACCAGTCTGGCTTGTGGGGGCGCGTTAGGGCGCTGTAAGGCCTCTCCCCCCTCCGGTCTAAAAGAACCGGGCCTTCAACTTTGCTCATGTCAGGATGAGGTTCTCCTCCTGTTCCTGACATGGCTGTGGGGCACATTAGGGCGTTGCAAGGCCTCTCCCCCCATCCGATCTAAAAGAACCGGGCCTTTGACTTTGCTCAAGTTAGGGCGAGGTTCTCCTCCTGTCCCTAACAGGGCTGTGGGGGCACATTAGGGCGTTGCAAGGCCTCTCCCCCCATCCGGTCTAAAAGAACCGGGCCTTTGACTTTGCTCGAGTTAGGGTGAGGTTCTCCTCCTGTCCCTAACAGGACTGTGGGGGCACATTAGGGCGTTGCAAGGCCTCTCCCCCCATCCGGTCTAAAAGAACCGGGCCTTTGACTTTGCTCATGTCAGGACGAGGTTCTCCTCCTGTTCCTGACATGGCTGTGTTTTTGGAGGGATCATATCCAGTCATAATACATCCACGCTAGGTGGGAGGGACACGTTAGCTAGAAAGAAAAGTAGATTCAAGGCAAAATAGTAAGTGATACATTTACAGTTTTCCCGCTCCTCCTTGAGGCCCTCCGGTGATGGAGTCGATGGTCCTGATGGGAGGTCGGTCCTCGGGTTGCTCCTCCCTTTTCTGCGGTTCAGGCGGTGGGAGGGCTCTTGGCCGGTCTCCTCTGCCCTCAGGCCTGCGGTGGATGAATCTGTTGAGTCGACCTCGCCGAATGAGCTCCTCGATCTCGTCCTGGAGCTGGATGCATTCCTCTGTGTCGTGGCCGTGGTCGTGGTGGTAAAGGCAGAACTTGTTGGGGTTGCGCTTCCCGGGGTGTGTGCGCATCCTCTCCGGCCTAGGGAGCTGCTCCCTGACCTCCATCAGTACCTGGGCCTTCGAGGCGTTGAGGGGGGCGTAGTTGCGGAATTTCCCTGGTGGGGAACCCCGTCGAAACCTGCCGTCCGGGCTTCTCTGCCTGCGTGCCCGAGGCGGAGTATGGGCGCGCTTATGTCCAGGAGGGGATCGGGAGCGAGGTCGGGCTTCCTTTGGCCTCTTCTCAACTGCGGGCTTACTCGAATCTCCCGCCTGACGCTCCCTTGCTATCTCTTCGTCCTTCATTTTGAAGGCTTCTTCTGCTCGGGCGTATCCTTCAGCCCGAGCCAGTAAATCGGCAAAATCTCTGGGGTACTTCTTCTCCAGGGAGTACAAAAGATCATTCTTCTGAAGGCCACCTTTCAGAGCGGCCATGGCAACTGACTGGTCCAAGTTTCGGACCTCCAACGCCGCGATGTTGAAGCGGTTGACGTAGGCCCGTATGGACTCCCCTTCCCTCTGCTTGATGTTGATGAGGGACTCCAAACCCTTCCGAGGACGCCGGCTGCTGACAAAATGGGCCACAAATTGGTGGCTCATTTGATCGAAGGAAAAGATGGTACCCAGCTTCAGAGCCGAGTACCAGTTCCTTGCTGCTCCCTTCAAAGTAGACGGGAAAGCCCGACATAAGATGGCGTCAGGAGCGCCGTGAAGCAGCATCATCATTCGGAAGGCCTCCAGATGATCAATCGGGTCCGACGTCCCATCGTAGCTTTCGAACTGGGGAAGCTTGAAGTTCGGCGGGATCGGTTCCTGCATGATCATTTGGGAGAAGGGAGGGTCAGTGCAAATATCCTCACCATAAGTGGGAGGCACGTGGCGGAGTTCTTCGATCCGTCGGTTCATCTCCTGGAGCCTCCGGTCCAGGAAATCCTCTCGACTTCGAGTCTCGAGGGTCCTTTGGCAGAACGGGGGCAGGGATCTTCCAGGGGTGGAGTCGTGATCCGATTGAGGGCTCTCTACCCTCGGATTCGCCTTCCCGGGAAGGATGGGATGGCTAGCCCAGGTGGCCCGCCCCACCGTCGGGTTCTGGCATTCTGGAGATGCCCCCTCCGGATGCGCCGACGCCTGTGGTTGCTGCTGCTGCATTGCTTGTACGGCTTTGACGAGGCCTTTGACCTGCTGTGCCAGCAAGTCAAACTACTCCGCACCGACCGCCGCCGCCGGAGGGGGAGGAGGAGGAAGCTGAGAAACGGGAGGGGAGGCCGGAGCCTGAGATCTGGCCGCGGAGGCCGTGGACCGCCGGGTGGACGCCTTGCGCGGAGGCATCGAGTGTCGATCTCACGGGGGAAGATTAGGAGTGGGTGATGGAGAAACGGTCGGAGGCGGCTCCGTTGAACACTCCTTTAAGAACAAGGGTGCTGCGAAGACACAGACCCTTCCTCTAGCGCCAATCCTGTTGGTGCAAAAATCTGCTTGCGCCGGAGAAGCTGGAGTCAGGGAAGCCGCGGTCGCCGTCGGGACCTGCAAGGGAAGTCTAAACCGGAGGTGGGGTTGCTCCGGCAAGACCCTCCGATGCTCAAGTCAGTTCTCTGCCTCAACAAGAATGGAGTGCTCGAACGGAGAATTTAGCAGAGTTTTGAGATAAGAAATGAGCTTAGAGAATAACGTATCTGAGTCCCCCTTTTATAGGCGGAGGGGGCAACGGATTGATGGCGACACCTATAACCGTCTGGTAGTGGGCCGTCCGTGGTCAGGGGAATTTATTGCGAGAGGTAGTGGAGTGGAATCGTGGCCATCACCGCAGCTCGCCACGTGGAATCAGTTGCAGGGAGTGGAGCAGCGCCCGTTGTCGTGACTTGCCAGCGGATGGGAGAATCGCCCAGTATCCATCGTAGGAGGTGGAGCAGGTTCGTGGCCGTTATCGTGGCCTGCCAGGGGGTAGTGGAGCTGTGCGGAATCCACCGCAGGAAGTGAAGCAGGGCGGCGACGGTTACTGCAGCTTGTCAGGGGATGATGGAGCTGTGCGGAATCTGTCACAGGAAGTGGAGCAGGGTCGTGGCCGTTTTGGTGGCTTGCCAGGGGGCGCGGATCTGTTGATTGAAGCTCGGCGACGGTCGGAGCACGGCCTCTGTAGAGGTCCGGGAGAGGTCCTCCTGGCGGCTGGGGCCGTGGGCGGAGTCTGACTTCCGTGGGAGTCCGGGCGGAGCCGTGCTGCAGGGGATGTCGGAAGCGGAGCCCGGCTCCCGTAGTAGTCCGGGCGGAGCTGCTCTGTAGCTGATGTCGGAGGCGGAGCCCGGCTCCCGTAGGAGTCTGGGCGGAGCCCTCTCGGAGCTGAAGTTACGGGCGGAACCCGGCTCCCGTAGGAGTCCGGGCGGAGTCCTCTGCAATCAAAGTTAGAGGTGAAGTCCGGCTCCCGTAGGAGTCCAGATGGAGCTTACTAGCAGTTAATACTGAGAGCGGGGCCTGGCTCCCGTAGGAGTCCGGGCGGAGCTGTGCTGCAGTCGATGTCGGAGGCGGAGCCCGACTTCCGTAGGAGTCCGGGCGGAGCTGCTCTGTAGCTGATGTCGGAGGTGGAGCCCGGCTCCCGTAGGAGTCCGGGCGGAGCCCTCTCGGAGCTAAAGTTGCGGGCGGAACCTGGCTCCCGTAGGAGTCCGGGCGAAGTCCTCTGCAATCAAAGTTAGAGGTGAAGTCCGGCTCCCGTAGGAGTCCGGACGGAGCTTACCAGCAGTCAAAGTTAGAGGTGAAGTCTGGCTCCTGTAGGAGTCCGGATGGAGCTTACCAGCAGTCAAAGTTAGAGGTGAAGTCCGGCTCCCGTAGGAGTCCGGACGGAGCTTACCAGCAGTTGATACTGAGAGTGGGGCCTGGCTCCCGTAGGAGTCCGGGCGGAGCTGTGCTGCAGTCGATGTCGGAGGTGGAGCCCGGCTCCCGTAGGAGTCTGGGTGGAGCTGCCCTGTAGCTGATGTCGGAGGCGGAGCCCGGCTCCCGTAGGAGTCCGGGTGGAGCCCTCTCGGAGCTGAAGTTGCGGGCGGAACCCGGCTCCCGTAGGAGTCCGGGCGGAGTCCTCTGCAATCAAAGTTAGAGGTGAAGTCTGGCTCCCGTAGGAGTCCGGACGGAGCTTACCAGCAGTTGATACTGAGAGCGGGGCCTGGCTCCCGTAGGAGTCCGGGCGGAGCTGTGCTGCAGTCGATGTCGGAGGTGGAGCCCGGCTCCCGTAGGAGTCCGGGTGGAGCTGCTCTGATGTTGCGGCGGAGCCCGGCTCCCGTAGGAGCCCGGGCGGAGCTGTTCTGTTGCCGATTCCGTCGAGGGTTTCGGCTGTGGGTGTTTTATACCCAACAGTATTTAAGATAAGTTTGACATTTTGACCGGTGGTTTTTAATTAGGAGCGGCTTATCTGACCATTTCGATGGTGTCAAGGCAAGCTTAGCAGGCCCTCCTATCGATCTCACTTATCTGGCCAATTTGATGAAATAAATTTTGATTAGATCGCTAAGTGATTCAAGTTAGCCCATGCCATTAAGATTGATCAGTGTGACTATCTAGGTGCCAGTTCAATCAGCATGACCTAACCTGATCCAGTAACTTGGTGAAGTTAGTGGAAGGATTGTGGTCTACTGATTGATCTTTTCTTTTCTTCTCTCTTTTCTAAATCGATTAAGCCCTCCAAATTATTAGATCTCTAAAATGAGCTGGTTATGAGGATAACTAGATTATAGCCTCCTATTAAGGTGAGTGATAATGGATCCATTATTTTTTATTGACATTGCAGGCACCATCTGTCTGGTGTTCTTTCTGAATGTTGGAATTATCATTCATCATATGATGACTCTGTTGAACTATCTAATGATAGTTGGGCTAATCAAGCCATCCTCGGATCTGATCACTCATTAGGTAGAATCACTGAGTAGATTCGTGTTAATGGTTTGAAATAAAATCTGGGGCTAAATTAAATACTAGAAGTTGTTTGAAGAAAAATTGTTTGAGAACCTACCCATAGGTGCATATAGATTGACCGAGCCATCCTCAAGTCTATATGTAGTTTGTGCGAATTTTAGTACCCGCTAAAAAATTAAGGTAATTCTTCGAATTGAAGGTAGAGGCTATCAATTCATATAAAATAGTGGGAGGACCTTTAGACTAAAATCCAAGTCTTTAGGATTAATAAATTCATATACTAATTAGGCTTTATATTTTTTTTGTGTGTGTAGATATGGCTTTAAACTTGTCACTTCAATCACTGTTGGATAGTGAGAAGCTTACCGAATCAAATTTCGATAATTGATATCAAAAATTAAAGATTGTCCTGGAGCACGAGCGGATCCTTTATGTGATAACAGATCCAGCACCCGAAGAGCCTGCTCCTAATGCCCGAGGAGCGGTTCGAGATACTTATTTGAAGTGGCTCAACGACCCCACCATGATTTGTTGCATCATACAGGCCTCCATAAACGATAAGTTCAGTCAAAAGTTTGAAGAAGCTCAGCCAGAGGAAATATTTCAAGTGTTGAGGGATTCCTTTGGTACTCTTGATGACGTTGAGCAGTACAAGACTAGTTGTGCTATTTTCAATGTTCGGATGAGGGAGGGTGCATCTATTACTGATTATGTATTATACATGATCGAGCAGATTAAAAAATTGAGCAAACTCGGCTTCTCTTTGCATGAACAGCTGGGAAAGGATACGATCCTAAACTCTCTACCCAAGTCCTATCTGTCGTTCCTCAGTCATTTCAGAATGATGAAGCCTATAGTCAACTATCACGGTCTGTTGAGATTGCTATAGATTTTTGAGAAAGATCACAAGCTTCACAAGGAGAGTGAATCTAGTGGGAGGATCCTCTTCAGATAGTCATCATCCCTTTAAGAAAGGAAAAAAGAAGAAGAATAAGAAGGTGCCTGGTGCTAGAAGTCAGTCCCAGAAACTCAAGTTCAAGGCTAATCAAAGTCAGGTAGAGTGCTTCTTTTGCAAGAAGCAGGGTCACTGGAAGAGAAACTATCTTCAGTATATCGCTTCTCTTGATCCAAATATACCAAAGAAGAAGAAGCAATCAGTTGCTGAGCAAGATACTTATGTGATAGCATCTTGTAACTTCTCTCTTATAGATACAATGACTTGGGTATTGGATACTGAAATCCCTATTCATATTTGTAATTTATTACAGAGTCTTCAGGTTACTAGGAGATTTGGAGAAGACGAGAGATTCCTGAATGTTGAAGATGGAAGATCAATTTCAGTTCTAGCTTTAAGAATCATCAAGCTTGTATTTGAGTCTTAGTATATTATTCTTAATGAGTGTCATTACTGTCCTAGTTCTCTTTTCAATATTATTTCTGTAGGTCTTTTGGCCAATTTCAATTATAAAATATCAATAAAAAAAATTTGTGATATCATTTTGAATGGTGTTACAATTTTATGTGGACAGTTGAATAATGATATCTATGTTGTATCTAGGCCTAATGTAATGTACATTTCAAATAAACACCCTAAAATAGATGATGTCATGGATCCTACCTTTGGCATTGTAGGCTAGGTTATACCAACAAGAACAGGATGAATAGGTTAACTCAAGAAGAAATTCTTAATAAAGATGATTATGAATCGTTATCTACCTGTGAGTCTTGTTTGCTTGGAAAGATAACCAAGTCATCTTTTACTGGAAAAGATGAACGAGCCAGTGATGTGCTGGATCTGATACATACTGATGTATGTGGACCCATAAGCACATGTGCTAGAGGAGGGTATAGCTATTTTATTACGTTCACAGATGACTTATCTAGGTATGGATACGTCTACTTGATGAAACACATGTCCGAATCATTTGAAATGTTCAAAGGATTCCGTAATAAAGTAAAGAAACAAACTGGATAAAATATTAAAATTCTTCAATCTGATCGAGGAGGTGAATACCTTTCTAATGAATTTCTGACATATCTAGGAGAGAATGAGATTCTCTCCTAATGGACCCCTCCAAGGATACCACAGTATAATGGCATCTCAAAAAGGAGGAATCGAATCTTGTTGGACATAGTTCGATCTATGATGGGGTTTGCAACTCTACCAATCTCTTTTTGAGGATATGCACTTGAAATAGTCTATTTTGTGCTCAATAATGTTCCGAGCAAGTCAGTTAGTAAGACACCATATGAAATATGATCAGGATGTAGGTCGAATCTCCCTTACTTTAGGGTTTGGGGGTGTCTGGCTTATGTTAAACAATTACAAACTGACAAGCTTAGTCCTAGGTCCGATAAGTGTAATTTTGTAGGATACCCCAAAGAAATGAGGGGATATTATTTTTACCTGCCTGTTGAACAAAAAGTATTTGTCAGTAGTAAGGCACATTTTTTAGAAAAAGAATTCCTTAGTGAAGGAATAAGTGCCTTTAAAATCAAGCTTAATAAAGTTCGACAAGTAAAAAAACTAACACCAATGATTGAATCTGAATCAGATTTCAACAAATCCAGAGCCCAATGAACAAACATCCTTAAGGTGATCTGGTAGAGTACCACGTCAGCCAGATAGAAACCTAGATTTCTTGATCCGAGATGGAGATCCTGTCAAACTTGATGAGAATGATAAGGATCCGATCACCTACATGGATGCCATGTAGAGATCCGACTCTGATAAATGGCTTGAAGCCATGAGATCCAAAATGAAGTCCATAAAGGTCAACGATGTCTGGATATTAGTTGACCCATCTGAAGGGGTTAAACCCATAGGGTGTAAGTGGGTCTTGAAGAGGAAGAGGGGTGTAGACGGAAAGATGGAGACCTATAAAGTCTGTTTGATTGTCAAAGATTATCGTCAGCATTATGGTATTGACTATGATGAAATATTTTTTCCTGTGGCAATGCTCAAATCCATTCAGATCATGCTTGCGATAGCAGCATACTTAGACTATAAAGTCTGGTAAATGGATGTGAAGACAGCTTTCCTAAATAAAGAGCTGAATGAAGAGGGGTATATGATACAACCTGAAGGGTTCATATCCACAAATGAATTCAAAATGTGCAAGCTTCAGAAATCTATTTATGGATTGAAGCAAGTATCTCGGAGTTGGAACAATAATTTTGATAAGGTGATCAGAATGTATGGCTTCGTTAGGAACGAAGAGGAACCCTACATATATAAGTGGGCAAATAGTTCAATAATTATTTTTTTGTGTTGTATGTGGATGACATTCTCTTAATCAAAAATGATGTCCTTGCATTACAGAAAATAAAAGTTTGGCTGTCATCATAATTTTGCATGAAGGATATGAGAGAAGCAGCCTATCATCCTAGGGATGAAGATTTATAAGGATAGATCTAAGAGACTGCTCGAACTTTCTCAATCCACGTATATACATACCATGCTAAAATGATTCAGCATAAAAAATTTCAAGAAAGGCTATCTTTCGATAGGTTAAGGAATTTTTTTTCGAAAGGAGATTATCTAACAACTCCTCAAGAGAGAGAACGTATAAGTAGAGTTCCATATACTTCGATAGTGGATTCTATTATGTACGCCATGACATGTACGAGATCAGATGTGGCATACTCATTAGGGATAGTAAGTAGATATCAGTCTGATCCAGGAGAAAACCATTGGAAGGTTGTAAAGACCATTCTTAAGTATTTAAGAAATACTAACAACCTGTGGCTTGTGTATGGTGAAACTGACTTGAAACTTATGAGATTCACTGACTTCAGCTTTTAATCAGACCATGACGATAGTAAGAGTGTGTCAGATTATATTTTTACCCTAAATAGTGGAGCAATCTGCTATAAAAGTTTCAAACAGAATACTGTGGTAGACTCTATTTGCGAAAAAGAGTATATCGCGGTATCTGATACTGCGAAGGAAGCTGATTGGTTGTGAAAGTTCATCGATGAGCTTAGAGTGGCATCCTCCATTGATAGCTCTGTTCTGTTATACTGTGACAATACTGGAGCCATTGCTCAAGCCAAAGAGCTGAGATCCCATCAGCACACCAAACATATTCTACACTGTTATCATCTTATCCGAAAGATCATGGATCGAGATGATGTCGACCTTCAGAAGATCGATGGGAGGAAGAATTTGATCGATCCATTTACTAAAGCTCTCAGAATCAAGAAGTTCGATGATCACAAATAGAAGATGAGTATACGATACTATACCGATTGGCTTTAGTCCAAGTGGGAGTTGTTGAGAATTAGATCCCAAAGTCAATCGTTAGACGATTGTGCTCATCTTGTAAATTGTATATGATTTTTTATTAATAAAAATTATTTGATATTTTCATTACAAATTAATCATCTTTGAACTTCTGTGTTGTAATAAAGTCCTTAGGACTATTATGAATCGATAAAGAAGGATTTATCGTTAAGTCCTTAAAAATATTCGTGACCAAACGATATGCTATTACTAGGACGATAGCGATATCAAGTGTAGGTCGTTGTGTGCCATATGAGTTGGTTGTCCTTTTAATCAAAGAGTGTGGAGATACTGTTATGATATACAGATGGAATGTAGGAGTACATTCATATCGAACGTGATTATGTCCCGAGCACTCTGCTGTCAAGAGTAGCTCGTGAAGGATATGGGTATAAGTATCCCTCCGACCTAAGACCACCACGATGATTTGTAAGCAACTCATTGTATTTTAGTATCGAATCATCTGAGTTTCTAATTTAGTGATGAAAGGATACTGGGTACAGTCAAGTATTTATCAAGTCATTGTGCAAGTCAAGATGGAATTGATCCCTCTGAATTGGTAAGAGATATGCATCAGTGTATTTCAATTTAGCAAAATCTTGACCAGGATAATCCACGAGATAGATTTAAAATATTGAAATATAATATGATTGACTTAATTAGGATTGATAGTTAAATCCTAGATCACCTTGAGTATTTGGATCAAAGAGCTGAATTATACGGTAACCATACGTCAATAGGTTCTAGAAGGTTGCTTTGCAATACTTCGACCTATCCGGTCGTCGGGTCATCATTGCTAGATGGTTATATCGATTGATATAGAAAGTTATTTCTATACTACCGACTTAGATTCGGATCTATAAGGTCACATACATTAGAAGATTTGATCAGATCTGATGGCTGAAAGAGTCCAATTGGATTGTGACTCTGGTGAAGAGTCTTACTTGAACTAGGACTCTGTGGGAGAGTCCCACTGAGACTAGAACTCTACCATTCATGGAGAATTAATTAGTAATTAGATTACTAATTGACTCAATTTGATTTAATAAAGAGCTTTGGAACAAGTCTAACTAAATTAGATTCAGTTCGACTCAGATTGAGATTGATATGATCAAACCCAATTATAAAGAAAATTTGATCCTGATTCGATCAGGATTTGGACTCAGCTAATTCTTAATTGGGTTAGAAATTTGATTAGATATTTAAATTTTTAATTAGATTAGATTTATTTCTATCAGTGGTTTAAATTCATATTTGGTTTGGATTAAAATTGAATTAGAAATGAAGAGTTCAAGTCAGACTAGGACTCTATCCTTATCTTTTGTGCCACATCTGGATCCATACCAATTTCTCCACGTCTAATTGGATTTGGATTGTAATTTTTGCAATCATGAGAAAGGATCCAATAAGAGTGGGCAGCAATAGCTGATGAGTCATAATATTATCTCTTGCCTAATTTGAATGCGATCCGAATTAGAGATAAGATGCAGACTAGGAAAGAGATTTTTCATATATGATATATTATTGATGTTATATTATTTTTTCTCATATTTTTCTTGAGAAATCCTTTGGTGTATGAGACTTTAAATTCCTTCTTCATATCTTAAGGATTTTTTTGAAATTTTTTGGGATGCCAAAAGAAGATTTTGGCATTGATTTATAGCATCCTTCCTTGGAAAGTCCTAATTCCTAGTCTATAAAAAAAGATCCCCTCTCTTGGACATCCTATATAATCAATTTTTTTACTGATTTTTTATCTTCAAGGCCTCTTCTCCTCCTTCTCTCTTCCTCCTCCAAATCTTCTATCACTTTGGAGTATCCAAGGTGCTTGTAGAAGAAGAAAAAGATCAGCTATCAAAGTTGTTCGCAGACTAGCATCTCCGAGCACCTAATCTGCACCAGTCTTCGTGTGAAATTTTTTATAGAGGCCAGACAACTTTGTGTGGCTATGAGCAACCTGAGAAATATCCTCTCCAACTATTGGATCAAAGGAGATCAAGATCAAAATTTGTTTGATAACGATCTCTAACTTGTTTCGATTTATATGGTAGATCTAATAATTAGATCTAGAATTTCAGCATCGATGAGATCGATGTGATTTTTATTTTTCAATCTAAAATATATATTTTTTATATCAAAAATTTTAATGTAGTAGTCTAAGATTAGATCTTATACATATGATTAAGATTAAATTATTTAATCTATTATTTTTACTGTATAAAATTTTAAAATTATATGTACTGCACTACCGTATATTTCCTTCAAGGATTTCGTGTGGACCATCCATAGATGTTGGATGCTTGTGTGGCTATGAGCAATCAGAGAAGACTTTCAAATTTATGTTCTCAATCATGGAGTTCGACTACCCATGCTCAAGTATTAGATTTGAAATCCTAATAATAGTAGATTAGATCTATTACTAAATGTTAATTTTTGATTCACATGCTTATTGTTTTAAATTCAGATTTTTATGCATATAAATTCATGTCATAGATCTATTTGTAGGAGTTTTAAGATCAGATCTTATGCATGTATTTATAGATTAAATAGTTTAATCTAATAATTTTTATGATAAAAATTTTTGAAATGCATATATGAAATCTCTGCGTATTCCAACAAGATCGTGGATCGAGATAATGTCGAGCTTTAGAAGATCAATGGAAAGAAAAATATAGCCGACCCCTTCATTAAAGCTCTCAAAATCAAAGAGTTTGATGATCATAAGTAAAAGATGGGTATAAAATACTATCCTGATTGACTTTAATTCAAATAGAAATTATTAGAAAATATATCCTAAAGCCAATCATATGGATGATTGTGCTTATTTTATAATATGTATATGAATTATTAATCAATAAATAAAAATTATTTTAGTATCATTCATTATAAAGTTACATCTTTCTTGCTAAAATTTTTGTGTTGTAATGAAGTCCTTAGAACTATAAAGTAATCGATAAAGGAGGATTTATCGTATAGTTCTTAAATATGTTCACGATCAAATGATACGTCATTAAAGGATGATGATGTTTATCGAGTGAAGATTATTGTGTACCATATAGATTGGTTGTCTTCTTAACCAAAGAGTGTAGAGACACTGATATGGCATATAGGTGAGATATAAGAGTACATCATCACTGAACAAGTGACTTACCTGTTGAGCGCTCTACTGTCAAGAGCAGCTCGTGAAGCATATGGATATAAGTATCCCTCAGATCTGAGATCATCATAGTAACTTGTAAGCAACTCAGTATGCTTTGGTACCGGTTTTGGATTATCTATATTTCTAATGTAGTGATGGAAGGCTATCAGGTACAGTTAAGTACTTGCGAAGTCTATGTATGAATCAAGATAGAATTGACCCCTCCAGATTATATGAGCTGATGTATCACTATATTTCAATTTAGTAAAATTTTGACCAAGATAATCTATATGATGAATTTGAACAGTTGGAATACAATATGGATGATCTGTCAGGATTAACAGTTTAACCCTAGACCGTCCTAAAGCATTCAGGATCAAAGAGATGAATTATGCGGTAACCATATGTATAGGTTCTTAAATATTATCTTACAAATATTCGACCTATCTAGATGTTAGAAATTATTGTTAGATGATAACTTCAATTAGTACAAAAAATAATTTTTGTGCTACCGACTTAGTGTTCGAACCTATGGAGTCACGCACAAAGTCAAGTGATGTAAGAAAGAATTGATCTAAACCTATATGTTTAATTTAAAAGTATGTGACTTGATTGAACAAATAGATTAATTTGATTGAGATTAAGTTATGGATCATATGGGATTAAACAGTTGACTATGTTTAGCTAGCACTAAATATGAGGTTCAAGTTTAATTTCAGAGATGAATAAGATTTGGTTTTTGATCCAAAGAGTCTATAAGAAGATTGAATTTAAATGTTAATTAATTTTAGATTAGATCTAACTTAGTTAGACTTAATTGGGTTCATAAATCTATGTTAGACTTGATCCTAAATTCTAAATAGTTTAGGATTGACAGCCTATTCGAAATTGGTTCAAATCAATTTTGAATTAGATTCGAATTGATCTATATGTGGATTAGATCCTTAGAGTCCACTTTTACTGAGACTCTCTCTCCTCATGGCCGATCAAGTGGTAGTGGGGTGCTGCATGGTGCCACCCCATACTTGGGTGTAGGCACGAGTGCATGAGGGTGCCTAAATCCTTTCTTCTTTAGGACTCCTTCTTTGATAAATTATGGATTAATTCAAAGTCTGTATGAATTAAGAATCCTAGTCTTATAGATCATGAAAAATTATCTATAAATAGAGAGGACCTCTAACTTTCATAGCATAACAATTAGATTGTGTGCTAAGGTGAGAAAAAGAGAGAAGAGGCATGAAGGAGGAGTAGGCATCACCCTTGGTGTGTTCTCCTTTTAGGCGTCCCATCTTCTCCATGGCATACAGGCACTTTGGGCATCCCCTCTTGCTGGTGTGAGGCATCACATCAGAGGTTCTCTCCCCTCCATTGTTGCTTTGCAAAGGTGCTTCAATCCAAGACTTCATCCCATTTTTCTGTGAAGTTTGGCGTGCACGCAAAGTAGAAGATTTGTGGATTCAGACCCACGTGAGATTTTGAATTCAAAATCTTTGAAGATTTGATCCCTATTACGCTGCATATCAGGTAAAGATCTAATCTTTATTAAGTTGTTATAAAAAAATTTTATATGCACCCTGACTATCTATCCCATTCTTCCAAGTTTTTTTTCCTTCATCCGTCGGATTCGATTCGAGTAAGATCAAAGGAAAGTGATTAAGGTAATCATTCTTCCTTCTCTGTTTTAATTTTCAAATCTAAAATATTTATTTCATAGCATGTTAAATGATCCCTAGGTGATTGTAGGATTAGATTCGAGCATGAATAAAATTAAAATTATTTTGATTTTATCTTTTTACTGCTGTTTTCATGAGATGAAAAAATCTGTATGCTAATCATCTAGAAATCTAACATATGGTACCCGACTAACTTAGAAAAATTCTCACTAAGTCCATCCTACTTGTCATTGTCAATATGTTTCTGTCGATTATTATACTTGGGTGTTTTGAAGGATTGTAATCTATAATTACCGACCATCCATCCAAAACATCAAATGAAATCAAAAGAAGGAAAGCTCTGCACATAAATGATTTGAGAAAGAGTTCATTTCATTCTAGAAGAAGTTTATATATAGTCAAAAAACAAAATCAAAAATACAAAGAGCTCAAGGATGTTCTTCCAGGTCGTCTGCTTCCTTGTCGCTTTTAGGAGCCTTGTCTTCTTCATCCTCACCAAGACCCTAATTGGGTTGCAATCGCTCAGGTCCAGTTTGGGCTGAAGGCGACTAACGGCCCTATTGTAGTCTTCAAAGCCAACTCGGAAAGCAATGGTTGACCCCTTGACAATTTCATCCTCAAACTCTTGGGATGCTTGAAACTCAGCCAATGCCCGAGAAGCTGCTTCCTAGGTCTGAGTTGAAGGGGGAAAACCGCTTTTCCTCGTAGGATCTTCTAGATTTCATCAAATCTGGAGTGGAATAATTTTTAAAAAAAAAATTATCCTACATATTTCAGATTTAATTTTTTAGATTTAATTTTATTATCTGATATTTAAAATCTAAAATTAAATCTAAATCTATGATGAAAGAAGAAGTACCTCAAGGGTAATCTAATTACCCTGTAGATGATCTCTGCACAGCTCGAGGTTCTGATGTAGCCATGCAAGCACCTAGCCTCTACTGGTATCCACTCAGATAGGATCTAGAATATCTTCTCCTCATGAATTTATACTCCAAAAATCAGATCTTTATCTGATTTGAAAGTACTTCAGAACTCCTTCTGAAGTTGGAGCAGCAGCCTGTCGAAGATGTCCTGCAGCCTTCTCTTCCAGACGTCACCACGCCTTGGATCTTTGCCAGATGGATGTCCAACTCTTTGGATGTAAAGAGGGGAGGAAGGAGAGTATGAAGGATATGAAGAAGAGGAGAGGGGGTAGCAGCTATTGGGTTTTGTGCATAAAATAATTTCTTTCTCAAAACCCTAGGCGCAGCAGGGTTTATATAGACCCTATATGCTGCGCAGTGCCACATCATTCAACCAATCAAAAAATTCCAATAAATTCTGAAAAAATTTTGATTGGTGAAGTGATACCATTTGATCATATCAGATAAGAACCCCACCCTCTCTCCTAAGTTGGCACCAACATTCGATAAGCTCAATCAAGGTGGCGCCAAAGAGTCCATGTTTATCAGGACTCTTTAGTTCTTATCCATTTGGGGCGCCCACTTTAATCCAATTAGGCTCATGCCATAATCTGATTATGGCATCCAATTCAATTAGATTTTGGCATGTGGATACTCCACAAAAATTCTCCAATGAACCCTTTTCAGTTTAAGACCCATATGTCAACTTTTGACAGATATCCTAAAATGAATTTGGCAGGTGCTAGAAATTAGCAGGTGTTGTCTTAAATTCATCTCATGAATTAAGACAAGCCTTTTCTAAGCCAGACAAGCTTCATTTAGACTAAGAAAAATCTTTTCAAGGTTCTCTGAATGAGTCAAATTATATTTGGCTCAGTAGAGATAGAAAAGATTACACGAAGAGAAAGTTAGGCTCAATCGTGTGCTAGCATGATTTTCTTGAACCTAATTGGATCTAATCCAAATCAATTGAGTTAGCCCAATTGATGACATCCAGATCCTAACCCTTATTTGTGTGACCCAGTTAGGTTCAATTTCGTATGGTAATGAGACATGTCGTGATCTCATCATCGACATCATCAAAACTCCTTTCAATGGACCAGAACTCTTCTGATTCCGATAATTAGAATGATCGATCATCAATATCATTCTAATTGCTCTCAAAATCTACCAGTGATACCTAGCAGTATATGGTGGTAACCCATCAGAACTGAAGATGAACCTCTCGGTGTAGCTACCTGTGTGATTGAGTTCCTCTATCATGAGTCCCGACTGAATTAGGATTAAGGTGAACTCATCAAACCCAACATCAGTCATATGAGTTAATCGATCGATCCGAGTCTGATGTGAAATCTTAATGGAAAACTCTTTTTCATTATTTCACTCTGCCATGGCCATAGGCTTAAGGACTCGATCTTTCAATTATCATAAGACTACTCCTCTCATCTACCGAGGTTGATAGATCCCATCTTGATGCGATCTAGTTCCTTCAATGAACATACCACAGCCAACATACATCTCAGGGTTCCGAATGGCTAGGAGATCGAGTTATGGTAGTCAAACTATAACACACTCAAGGTGAACTATCGATGTACCTCAGGTCAAAGAACTAGACACACAACTGCAGCATCGAGCTAGTCATCGACGAGAAGGTAGACTTTCATATGACTGCTTGAAGTGGTCACGCTCCGTACTCTCATTCTCAATGAATACCTGTACTCTTGCTCCGGTGTCTCCACACCGTAGACTCAAGACACATCTACCCTAAGAAAGTGATCGTACACCAACCTTTTGGATCGATCACCATCCTCGTGATGATTCTATGGTCGGGAGCTGTTTATGAGTTATGTTGGTGCAGAATTCTGTCGAAATCGGAGAAGCTGGAGTCAGGATGACCGTGGCCGCCGTCGAAACCTACATGAGAAGTCTAAACTGGAGTTGGGGGTACTGTGACAAGACCCTGTGATGCTCAAGTCAGTACTCTGCTTCAACAGAAATGGAGTGCTCAAGAGAAAATTTTAGCAGAGTTTTGAGATAGGGTTCAGAGCTTAGAGAAGAACGTATCTGAGGATCCTTATTTATAGACAGAGAGCGTAACCGATTGACAGTGATGTCTGTAACCACCTGGTCATGGGCTGTTCAGAGCTGCCTGGAGTTTGTTACGGAAAGTAGTGGCGTCAGGGGTCGCTCAGGGCCATGTGGAGTTGGTTACGGAGAGTGGAGTGGTGGCCGTTGTCGTGACTTGCCAGAGAGTAGTGGAGCCACATGAAATCCATTGTAGAGAGTGGAGCAGGGTAGCGGCCCTCGTCGTGGCTTGCCAGAGAGTGGTGGAGCCACGTGGAATCTGCTGCAGAGAGTGGAGCAGGGTAGTGGCCCTCGTCGTGGCTTGCCAGAGAGTTCAAATCTGTCAGCTGAAGCTCGACTAGGATGTCTGATGGAGCAGAATGGCTCTTTGTCTCGTCGATCCAGGAGAAGCTCAGATGTTTTTGAGGTTGCTGACGAGTCTTCTGTTGTCGGAGGCCTTGGGCGCTGAGGCTACAGGTGAGAACCATTTGCTGTAGAGACTCGGATGAAGACTTTCAATTGGCAAAGTTCGATAGGAGCCCAATTGCTAGGGAAGTCCGTCTAGGATTTGCCTGGCGTGGAAGCTCGTCTGAAGATTATCCATCAAAGAAGTCCGATTTCATGAGGAACTTGGCGGAAGGTCAGCTGGTGGTGGACTTCGGATGGCGTTGGGGAGGCTCATCTGCTAGAGGAGTCTGAGGGATCCGAAGGCGATCGACCGTTGTAGAAATTCAGCTACTGGAGCCCATCCATTGCGAAAGCTCATCCGGAATCCATCCGCTGTGGAAGCTCGGAAGGAGTCCGATTCTTGTGGGAGGCCGAAAGGAGGCCGCTTATTGTTGGAGCTCGGTCGAAAATCAGTTGTCGTGGGAGCTCGGAGTAACGACCTGGTTGGTAGATTCTGCCCCATGGTAGAAGCTCGTCTGGGATCCGACTACGAAGAAGCTCGGTTGAAGTCTACCTGTAATGGAAGTTCGAAAGAAATTTATTTACAGTAGAAGTTCGAATGGAATTTGCTTACAGTAGATATCCAGAGTAGACCACCTGTCGTAGGAGTTCAGAGTAGATCGCTCGCTGTAGGAGTTTGGAGTAGACTGCTCATAGTAGGAGTTCGGAGTAGACTGCTCGTAGTAGGAGTTCGGAGTAAACTATTCATAGTAGAAGTTTGGAGTAGACTGCTCGTAGTAGGAGTTTGGCTCTCACAGGAGCCCGATTGGAATTCTGAAGGTGGTCGACTGTCGTAGGAACTTGGATGGAGTCTGATTACTGTAGAAATCTCATTGTCGAAGAAGCTCAGATATTGGCGAAGTCTGGAAGGAGTTTGGAGAATAGTTGATCACTATAGAAGGTCGGCTGGTGGTGAGGCCCAAAGAGCTTTTGGGGCGGCCCGGTAGATGAATGCAGAAGTTCACTATCGGAGAAGTTCGGACGGTCGAGGGGGTTTGGAGAGACGCCACACACAAGGTCGGAAGTCGGAAGTACCTTGGAAGGGTCGGTCTTTTACAATCTTTGGTCAGGGGGTATTTTATACCCAACACCAGTCCTTCTACTTTCGAGTTCAGGTTCCGAATGAAGGAAGTACAGAGAAATTCTCACGGCCGAAGTTGCTTCCCTCGATTTTCGCACTCGATGATTGCCAGATATTTGGACGTTCGGCATGCTGGTACTAGAGCCTTTTCGGAAAAGATTTTCTCTTTTTGGAATTTTTGCTGGAGCGTGGCTCTAGGTACGGCATAATAATGACTTTGTTAGCTGCCAGTCGTTTCCAACAGTCTATCAAGGTGAGTGGGACATGTGGTGAGTGCAGGCCAGCCAGAGGAGATTCGTAATCATTATTGCGTCGAATCTCGGGGTCTATTTAAACACGTTCTCCTCCTTCAGGGGTTTCACTTTACCTGAGAGAATCCCTCGGTTCTCCTCCTCTTCCCCAAGAGCTTCAACTTCTTCTAGCATCCTTCTCAGCCTTAGGCATCCTCTGGGTCGACTTCCATCGTCCTTGCCGTCTTCCTGCACTCCTGGGGCTGATCTAGGTTAGTTCCGAAACTTCTTGTTGTTTTCCTGTCCTTTCTTCTTCATATTCTGTTCGTTTAGCTTCCTCGAGGGCTTGTTTGCTATTTTTCCTAATTTTTTCAAGATTTTGTGGCTTCCATTTGATCCAACATGTCTTCTGATATCTCCTCTTCTAGCAGTTCTAGGAGTTCGTCAGCCTCAGTTCCCCAAAGTCCTTGTACCGTAGACGAGCCTGTAGCTAGGACCGAACCTTGTCTGGCCTTTACAGTGAACACCATCCCCGACTCCTTGACTCCGGATGAACTCTCACAGATAAGGATTCAGTATGGAGTTTCTCCGAAGTATGAGCTGGAGCTTCCCGGACCAACTGGTCGGGCTAGCGCCCCTCCCCCCGGCTGCTTTTGTCTATACCAAGAGATCTTCCGTGCCGGACTTCGACTTCCATTGCCGTCCTTTGTCGTAGCTCTCTTTCATTTTTTGAATATTTCTCTAGTTTTCGTCGTGCCGAACTCCTTTAGATTTTTAATAGGGTTTCTTTCTCTTTGTAGTTTAGCTGAAGTTCGATCGACTCTTTCTTTGTTTAGAAATTTTTACACCTTCAAGCATCATCCCTCGGCAAAGGATTGATGGTACTTCTCTCCTCAGTTTGGTAGAAAGGGATTGCTGAAAGGCACCCCTTCTTCTATCCACAACTGGAAGGAGAGGTTCTTCTATGTCCGATGTCCGACCATGGAGCTAGGATTAGCCCCTTGGAGCTCTCTGAGGGATTCCGTCCGTCGGGCTTCTAGCCCGAAAAGGGATGACCTCGAAGCCTCCAAAAAGCTCGAGGCCTATCGAGCCCCCTCCTCTCCAAACTTTTGAAGGAACAACTTTTGTTCAACGTCGGCCTGAGTCCTCTTAACCTGCCGGTACCATTTTTTTTTTTTTGCTTTCCCTTTCTCTTATTCCATCTCTGAGCCGTGTTGATCTTCTTTTATCGTAGATATGGACGCAAGCGTGGCTCGGAGGTTAGCCCAAGGTCTCAAGACCCACAAGAGAAAAGATGCCTCGACTTTGAGGTCGGTGAAGAAAGCCAGGACAGAAGGGACAAGCTCGGCCACACCTGTTTCGATGGCCGTCGTCGTCGAAATCCCTTCCGATGCCGAACCTGAAGTCCCCTGAGCCCTTTCAAGGAGCCCCTCGGTCGAGGATCCTGCTCCAGAAGCTCATCCCGAGGGGGCACCCGGGGCCAAAGGGAGGAGGAGAAAGAAGATCCTGATCCGGAGGAGCCGCAGTCGCAAGGCTGCCGTCGAGGGGGTCGACGGCTCTGAGGAAGACCTGGAGGAAAATTCCTTCAACAACAGAGACTTAATAAAGAGGCTGGTCGAAGGGTGCATTCTGTCCAAGGTCGTCGAGAGGATCATCCTTACTGATCCCGAGCTGCGGGTCTGGGACTCTCTGGGATCCTTCCTCGAAGTAGGTTAACTCACCTTTTTTCTCCTTCTTGCCTCTTTACTTAATTTATTCTTCAGTCTTTATATTGACTCCCCGACCTTTCTTGCAAATTGGGCACCAGCTGGTCGCCAATGTCGAGGCGGTGAAGATCGCCAAAAGGGAGGCAGCTCGGGCGGAGGAGGGTCGCCTAGCTGGGGCCGCCCGCCTCGAGGAGAAGATCGCTGAGGTCCTTAGTCTCCAAGAGGCACTAGAAAAGGAGGGACAAACCTCGTCCGATCTGAGGACCACCTTGGAGGAGGAGAGAGAGAAGGCTGAGGCTGAAATCTCCGAACTGAGGGTGCAGGCCTCCGAGTTGAAGGCGCAGGTTTTCGAGCTAAAAGTGTGGATTCCGTTCCTGATTTTGGAGGCAGGGGCCCGAGCAATGGAGGAGTTTAAGGCCTCCTCCGAGATGGAGGATTTAAAGGTCTAGTTCAGCCAGGACGCCTTCATCAAGGGTTTCGAATTCTGCCAAGAGAAGGTGGCTGGGAGATTTTTCGAACTGGATCTCGGCTTCCTGAATGAGGCATCCGATGATGAAGCCGGACCATCCGAAGCCGCTGTCGGTCCTCCTCCAGTCGGGACCTCATCGACCTCCGTGGCCGTCGCTGACGATCTTCCGAAAACATCGAGCCCCTCTACTTCTGTCTCAGAGGTCTGGAACCTCTAGCTTTGTATTTTTCCTTCGTGGTAGGCTTTTTTTTTCTCTTGTACTTAAAAATTATTTAATCAATGAAATCGGATCCTTCTTTACAGAGGGTCCCCCCTCTTTTTTTTTTGTATTCTTTTCCTTATCTTTTGTCTTCTTGCACTAATCTGAGCCGTGGTGCTTTTGTCTTCCAACGACAGTGTCCTACCGAAGCTCTCCCTCTGCCACAGGGGATTCCTCTGAAGTCGATGATCCGAGACCTCAGAAGGAAAGTTCGTCAGTTGATGAAGAAATCCAAGAAGCTGGAAGATGAACTTCACCGATTGAGGAAGAGCCACTCAAAAGTCACTGTGGAGGCTGTTCGCCTTCAGGACCTCCATAGAAAGGGTCTCATGGAATTCACCTGGAAGAAGGCCAACTTCATGATGGAGCTCGAGGAACTCTGAAAATGTGCCAGCGACTGATCTTGAGCTCAGGCTTCCAAGATCATCTCCCTCGAAGTTGAGCTGACGGCCGCACGGGAGAAGATCGACCAGTTGGAAGAGAGCTCATCCTGGCTCACAGTTCCAGCCGACCACGATCGAGACTGGTCGCAGAAGTTCTCTGACCTTCAAAAGTAGCTGCAGGACGTTAAGGCAAACTTCAACGCCTATCGAGCTGGCTGGAGCGGGCAAGTAGAGGACTACCAAAGGAAGCTCCAGACGGCGACTGACGAAGTTGCCCACCTTCGGAGGCAGTTATCTGAGAGAGTCCAGCTCGCCTCTGCACAAGGCTCCGATGAGCTCCGCTCCTTGAGGGGGACCATGGCAGAATTGTCTGTGACCCTTGGGTGGGAGGAGGCCGAACTGCAGTGGCTGAAGATTCAGCTGGTCCACGAGCAGCAGGTGGTCAAAGATGCCGAGGTGGAGTCCGAGGTCCTGAGGAAGAGACTTCAAGAGTCGGAGGGTGAGAGCCGGCGGTTCCACCAGATGTACCGAGATATGCTGCTGAGAAAGATGGAACTAGAGGAAGAAGTTGAAAACTTAAGGCAATCCCTAACAAGGACTGAAATCGAGAGCTCGAAATCGGAAGAAGCTGGGCTTCCTTAGAGCTCCTTTCTTCTCTTTTTTTTTTCTTTGGTCGTTTCTCTTTTTGTTTTTGGCCTTCAGGGCTTTGTAATGTGTACTTCATCAATGAAATAAAAATGAAGTTGTCTTTTACCTTGTCTATTTTGGTATTGAGTTATCGTTTACCGAACTTCTTTTGTCTTTCATCCTGTTTGACGTTGACATTGTTTGAAGATTTCTGGTCGTCGCTGTGTCGATTTGTCCTTTGAGATCGGAGATTTTTGATAAGAGTTTTCTTCCTCGTTGAGGCGAGGTCCTCTGAGTCTCAGCCTTCAAAGGCTTCGTAACGCATGCTTTACTAATGAAATGAAATGGAACTTTTCTCATTACCTCGTCTATTCTTGCTTTGAGTCATTGTTTACTGAGCTTCTTTTATCTTTCATCCTGTCGGATGTCAATGTTGTTTGAAGATTCTTGATCGTCGCTGTATTGATTCATCCTTAGGGACTGGAGAGTTTCGACAAGGGTTTTCTTCCTCGTTGAGATGAAGTCCCTTGTGCCTTTGATGTAGTTCATTTTTCACTTATCGCTGGCGTAGTTCGTCGCTTTCTCTTTTCATCTTTCCTTTTCTTCTGTGTTTGAGTGAGGGTCTTCCCTCTGCTCTTGACGGGGTCGTGAGAGTGTAGAGGGGCCATTGAGGAGGCTTTCCTCCTTGTCCGATTTTGATCGATCGAGCCTTTGTTTGTGTTAGGATGAGGTTCTCCTCTTCTTTCCGACAATCAGTTTCAGCTCATGTTAGGATGAGGTTCTCCTTCTGTTCCTAACAGGGTTGTGGGGGCATGCAAGGGCCTCTCCCCCCATCCGATCTTTAAGTAATCGGGTCTTCGACTTTGCTCATATTAGGACGAGGTTCTCCTCCTGTTCCTAACAAGGTTGTGGGGGCACATAAGGGCCACTGCAAGGGCCTCTCCCCCATCCGATCTTTAAGTAATCGGGCCTTCGACTTTGCTCATGTTAGGATGAGGTTCTCCTCCTGTTCCTAACAAGGCTGTGGGGGCACATATGGGTCGTTGCAAGGGCCTCTCCCCCCATCCGGTCTTTAAGTAATCGGGCCTTCGACTTTGCTCATGTTAAGATGATGTTCTCCTCCTGTTCCTAACAAGGCTGTGGGGGCACATATGGGCCGTTACAAGGGCCTCTCCCCCCATCCGATCTTTAAGAAATCGGGTCTTCAACTTTGCTCATGTTAGGATGAGGTTCTTCTCCTATTCCTAACACGCTTAATTTCGTTTGTATGGGGGAGTTACTTTCTGTCGTTATAAACTTATGTCAAAAGAAAAAATATGCGAATATGAAAGAAATTTTTATTTAGGGCAAAGTCGTTGGTAATACATTCGTAGACTTTTCGAATCCTATAGCCGCAGAAGGTCTGCTCCCCGTCAGGATCCTCTTGAGATGGAGTTGATAATCCCAATCGGAGGTCGATCTTCAGGTTGCTCCTCCCTCCTTGGCAGCTCCGACTGCGGTAGAGCCCTAGGCTGGTCTTCTCTATCTTCAGGTCGGCAACGAATGAATACGTCGAGCCGACCTCACCTGATGAGCTCCTCGAATTCATCTCGGAGCTGAATGTATTCTTCTGTGTCGTGGCCGTGGTCACGATGATAGAGGTAGAATTTGTTCGGGTTGCACTTTTCGAGGTGCGAGGTCATCCTTTCCGACCTTGGCAGCTGCTCCCTAACCTCCATCAGCACTTGAGTTTTCGATGCGTTGAGAGGGGTGTAATTATGAAATCTTTTGGGGGGAGAGCTCCGTCGAACTCTGTGGTCTGGGCTTCTCTGCTTATGAGCTCAGGGAGGAGTCCGAACACGTCCGTGTCTGGGAGGAGTTCGAGAACACGGTCGAGCTTCACTCGACCCTTTTTCAACTGCGGACTTGCTTGAGTCTCCCGCCTGTCGCTCCTTCACGGTCTCCTCATCCTTCATCTTGAAGGCTTCTTCTGCTCGGGCATATCCTTCTGCCCGAGCCAGCAAATCAGCAAAGTCCCTGAGATACTTCTTTTTCAGGAAAAACAAAAGATCGTTCTTCTGAAGACCGCCCTTCAGGGCAGCCATCGCGACCGATTGGTCCAAGTTTCGGACCTCCAACACGGCAATATTGAAACGATTGACGTAAGCCCAGATGGATTCCTCCTCCCTTTGCTTGATATTGATGAGGGACTCCGAGCCTCTCTAGGGATGCCGGCTGCTAACAAAATGAGCCACGAACTGGTGGCTCATCTGGTCAAAAGAGAAGACAGTACCCAGCTTCAACACCGAGTACCAGTTCCTTGCTGCTCCCTTCAGAGTGGATGGAAAAGCTCAGCACAGAATGGCGTCTGGCACACTATGGAGCAGCATCATTATCCAGAAGGCCTCCAGGTGGTCAACCGGATCTGAGATCCTGTCGTAGCTTTCGAATTGGGGGAGCTTGAAGTTTGGCGGGATCGGTTCCTGCATGATCATTTGAGAGAAGGGAGGGTCAGTACAGATGTCCTCACCATAAGTAGGGGGAGCGTGGCAGAGCTCTTCGATCCACCAGTTCATCTCCTGGAGCCTTCGATCTAGGAGGTCCTCTCGACTGTGAGTCTCGAGGGTCTTCTGGTAGAGTGGAGGTAGGGATCCTTCGGGAGTGGAATCGTGATCAAACTGAGGGCTCTCCACCCTTGGATTTCTCTTTTTGGGGAAGATAGGACGACTGGCCCAAGTGGCCCACCCTACTGTCGGGTCTTGGAACTCCGACGATGCCCTTTCCAACCGCACTGACGCCTACGGCTGTTGCTGCTGCTGCTGCATGGCCTGCACCGCTTCGGTGAGGCCTCTGACCTGCTGAACCAGTAGGTCAAACTGCTCCATACCGACAGCCGTTGTCGGAGGAGGAGGAAGAGCCTGGGAAACTGGAGGCGAGGTCGGATCCTGAGATCTGATCACAGAGGTCGTGGATCGCGTGGTAGATGCCTTTCGGAGAGGCATCAGGTGAAGATCTAGTAGGGGAAGGAGAGGAGGACGTCGGAGAAGATGACTGGAGGCAATCTCGTTGAGCACTCCTTCAAGAACAAGGGTACTACGAAGGCACAGGCCCTTCCTCTAGCGCCAATTCTGTTGGTGCAGAATTCCATCGAAGTCGGAGAAACTGGAGTCGGGATGACTGTGGCCGCTGTCGGAACCTGCAAGAAAAGTCTAAATCGGAGTTGGGGGTGCTCCGACAAGACCCTTTGATGCTCAAGTCAGTACTCTGCTTCAACAGAAATGGAGTGCTAGAGGAAAAATTTTAGCAGAGTTTTGAGATAGGGTTCAGAGCTTAGAGAAGAACGTATCTGAGGGTCTTTATTTATAGACGGAGAGCATAACTGATTGACAGCAATGTCTGAAACCACCTGGTCGTGGGCTGTTCAGAGCTGCCTGGAGTTTGTTATGAAAAGTAGTGGCGTCAGGGGTCGCTTAGGGCCACATGGAGTTGGTTACGGAGAGTGGAGTGGTGGCCATTGTTGCGACTTGCCAGAGAGTAGTGGAGCCACATGAAATCTGTTGCACAGAGTGGAGCAGGGTAGCGGCTCTCGTCATGGCTTGTCAGAGAGTGGTGGAGCCGCGTGGAGTCTGTTGTAGAGAGTGGAGCAGGGCAGCAGTCCTCATCGTGGCTTGCCACAGAGTGATGGAGCCGCGTGGAATCTATTGCAGAGAGTGGAGCAGGGTAGCGGCCCTCGTCGTGGCTTGCCAGAGAGTTTGGATCTGTCAGCTGAAGCTCGGCTGGGATGTCTAATGGAGCGGAATGGCTCTCTGTCTCGTTGATCCAGGAGAAGCTCAGATGTTTCTAAGGTCACTGACGAGTCTATTATTGTCGGAGGCCTTGGGCGCTGAGGCTACAGGTGAGAACCATCTGCTGTAGAGACTCGGATGAAGACTTTCAGTCGGCGAAGTCCGATAGGAGCCCAATTGCTAGGGAAGTCCGTCTGGGATTTGCCTGGTGTGGAATCTCGTCTAAAGATTATCCGTCGAAGAAGTTCGATTTCATGAGAAACTTGGCAGAAGGTCGACTGATGGTGGACTTCAGATGGCATTGGGGAGGCTCGTCTGTTGGAGGAGTCGGAGGGATCCGAAGGCGATCGGCCGTTGTAGAAATTCAGCTGCTGGAGTCTGTCCATTGCGAAAGCTCATCCGAAATCCATCTGCTGTGGAAGCTCGGACGGAGTCCGATTCTTGTGGGAGGCCGAAAGGAGGCCACTTATTGTTGGAGCTCGATCGAAGATCGATTGTCGTGGGAGCTCAGAGTAATGACCTGGCCGGTGGATCCTGCCCCATGTTAGAAGCTCGTCTGGGATCTGACTACGAAGAAGCTCGGCTGAAGTCTACCTGTAATGGAAGTTCGGAAAAAAATTATTTACAGTAGAAGCTCGAATGGAATTTGCTTACAGTAGATATCCAGAGTAGACCGCCCGCCGTAAGAGTTCGGAGTAGACCGCTCGCTGTAGGAGTTCGGAGTAGACTGCTCGTAGTAGGAGTTCGGAGTAAACTGCTCGTAGTAGAAGTTCGGAGTAGACTACTCGTAGTAGGAGTTTGGCTCTCACAGGAGCCCGGTTGGAATCCTGAAGACGGTCGACCACCGTAGGAACTTGGACGGAGTCTGATTACTGTAGAAATCTTATTATGGAAGAAGCTCGGATATTGACGAAGTCCGGAAGGAGTTTGGAGAATAGTTGATCACTATAGAAGGTCGGCTAGTGGTGAGGCCCAGAGAGCTTTTGGGGTAGCCCGGTAGACGAATGCAGAAATTATCTATCGGAGAAGTCCGGATGGTCGAGGGGGTTTGGAGAGACGCCACACACAAGGTCGGAAGCCGGAAGAGCCCTGGAAGGGTTGATCTTTTACAAACTTCGGTCGGAGGGTATTTTATACCCAACAAGCTAGTTATGTAAATTCATGCCTTAAATTTTCAACTCTTAAAAATATGAATTTACATTCTTGCTAACTCAAAGGATGTATCACAGACACAATGTACATAATGTGATAGAAGAATAATCCTTTTATTCATTTATAGTTAAAATTATAAATTTGTCCTTAGATCTGTATAGGAATGTGTCAGTCAATCTGGCATCTAGGGCACACATCTAACATTAGTTTCTACCATTGACATCTTTTCCTCTGCCTCCTATGTGGCCTTCTCGACATCTCTTTTGTTTCTCTCCTCATTGAGGGTAGCTTTTGCCAACTCTGCCTCCTTCTCAAAGTCGACCTTCAGCTTCTTGAGCTCCTCCTCCTTCTTTTCCAATTGGGACTCTAGATCGACAGCTTTATTTCAAGAAGGAGCTAACTCGGTCTCTAGCAAGGCAATTTTATCTTGATATTTCTTCTCCTGCTCCTCAGTAGCATGAAGAAGTATCTTAGCTACATCAGCCTAAGCATTAGCAGTCCGGACCTTGTCCTCCAGTTGGCGGTTGAGTCACTCAAAGGTAGTCAACTCCTCATACAGAATAGTTGCATCATGTGCTAGCTACAAGAAAGAAAAATTCACTAAGTCAACAATTTGGGAAAAGAATTAACAATTGAACACCAAGAAGATGGATGCCCAGACTTACCGACACTAATGATGCATAGGAGTCCGATATAATTTTCTTGACTAGGTGGGCCTTCTTTTCTTTCCAATCGATAGGGAGCATCACCATTTTCATCAACTCCTGGATAAGTCGATGATCTCAGAGTACCATGTCATTTGTCTTGATGCACATTCTGAGCATAATATATGCCCCTTCAAAAGAATTTGAAAGACCAAGCTCAGCTATAAATATGGGGGGCATTGGAGCCTTCCCTCGACCCACATCTCCATGCACCATGACCCAACTAATGCCCGAGTCACCTTGCACCAGTAAGGCTTGAACTGCATTTGTGGGCCTAATCGGTGCTGTTAGATGAGTGCCCTAAAAGCCAATTATTGATTGACATATTTTGTAATTTTAGAGTTTAACTTTGTACTTGTAACATTTTTATTATCAATAAATGATATTTTTATTCCAATCATATTTAAATGTCCATGATTTATCCTAGAAATTAACAAAAATGATTTTTGTATATTCCCAAGGTATTGAAAATTTGAGACATACATTATTAGTGGTTAGTTTCTAAATGCTTCCAATCAAAAGATCATCACGGAGGATAGTGATCAATCTATTTAACATCAATGCATGGATTATCTCTCTTTTGGACAGACGAGTCTCGGATATGTAGTGTAGGGACACTGGAGTGAGAGTGTAGGTAGTTGTTAGAGAATAACTTATACTGAGCGTGACTAACATAAGAAATTACTTGGATATCTACTCACTCATTAGTGGTTGTCTCGATACTGTAGTGGTATGAGTGGTCCTTTGACCTGAGGTATCATTGACTATTCACAGCGAGGCTACTGAGTTTGATTGCATATTTTCTTGATCCTTAGCCATTCAAATCTTTGCTATGTATGTTGGCTTTAGTAGATTCAAATTCGCTGTTAGGAGTAGGATACACCTAGATGAAATCTATCGATCTTGATAGAAAAAAAAAATCTATACAATTTGTGAGACTGAGTTCAGAAAGTCTTTGGCTAAAGCAAGTGTGAATACTGAAAAAAAATTTTCAAGAGATTCACAAGTGAACTCGAGTCAAACCAACTTTGCATATGACTGACGATGGGATTTGACGAGTTTTTCATGACCTCCATCAAATCGAGACTAATGAGAGAAGAACTAAATCATACGATAACTACATCAGAGATTCATTCTTTTATTTTGTTAGATTATCACTACATACTGCTAGGTATCACTAGTGAATTGTGGGACTCATCGAACATCATCTTAATGATCGATGATCATTGAAGGATAAAGTTGGAATTATTCCAACCCATCAAAAGGAGTTTCGATGATATTATGATGCAAATTATAATATATCTCACTACCAGACAGAATAGAACCTATGGGATTATACACAAAAGAGGTTCTTATCCGATCAGATGGTTGATTAATAATTATGAATCATTAAAGGATATAATTATCAATATGATTAATGATTAATCTTATGCAAATATTGTAATTATATAATTTACTAAGTGTTAGTGAATTATAGGAAGATTAATTAACAATTAGATTATTGATTGGCTCAATTTGATAGAACAATAAGGTTCGGATCAAGTCTAATTGAATTGGATTCATTTTAATTTGGATTGGGTTTGATTGGATTAAGCCTAATTACGAAAAAAATTAATTCTGAATTTGATCAAGATTTGAATTCAGTTAATTCTTAATTAGATTAAGATTTGATTGAGTAGATTGGGTTCCTAATTTGATTAGGTTTCATTATTTATTTAGGTCAAACCAAATCTGATTTAGTTTAAACTAAATAGGAAACCCTAGAGTCCCATCTCCCTGGGTCTCTCTCTCTCCCTTACATGTCCTAGCTTCCACGAGATATTTTTCATGCGAGAAGAGGTTTGGCATGAATAATATTGACATGAGAAAGGAGTGGGCATAGTACAGGTAGGCGACAATGCTTAGTGACTCATCTATCTTATCTCCTAATCTCTTTCCTATTTTGAATTTGATTCAAATCAAGAGATGGAGATAAGAAGGAAATAAATCAAGTATTGTAGGAAATAAAAATGGTGCCAACCTACCTATCCTTATGAGCATTGAGAAAGGAACAGCATGAGAAATTAGATCTGATTTCTCATGCCACTCCTTAGTGCTTGGCGCAAATATTTTTGGACGCCAATATTGGTATGGCATGTCATGATGTGGCACCCTCTTTTTCAAAACCCTAATCCCTCCTCCTTATAAAAGGGCTCCAATACTTGGATGCCTTTAGAATGAAAAATAGAGGAAAAAAATTGAAAGAAAAGTTCTGCTTAAAGTCCAGGCCTCCTTCCTCCTTTCTTCCTCCCCATTCTTCTTAGTTTTCAAGAGAGTCTGTGAGATCTGAGAGAAAACTAGATCAGCCATCAAAGAGAAGATCTTTGTAAAGAAGCTAGCACCCCAAAAAGATCATCTCATTTCTGATTGGAATGAGTCCTCATGTGGATACCTGTGGAGGTCGGGCACATGTGTGGCTAAAGAAACCATTCAGATCTATGATCATCGACTGCGGTATAGTTCGACCCACACAAGATATTGAGATTCGATCTCTATATTTTAATTTTTAATTTTTAGATTATATGCATGTTTTAGATTTGGGCACGGATAGTATTAGATTTGATCTAATGCATGTGGGGTTAAAAGATTTAACCTAGATCCATTTTCACTGCTATTCAAAATTATTTTGAAATCTATGCATGCAACTCTATCTATTTCTAACAGGTGCCTCACCGACAACGACGACATCATTGTCCTGGTCGACAAACCCCATGGGCACCAATGGTGGAGGCGACGTCTGTTCCAACGGGGGTACTGTTGGGATGCACAAGGATTTCATGTATGCATTTCAAAAATTTTTCAATAGAAGAACATTAGATTAAACTATTTAATCTATAAATACATATATAAGATCTAATCTTAAAACTCCTATAAATAAATCAATGACATGAATTTATATGCATAAAAATTTGAATCTAAAATGACAAGCATGTGAACCAAAAATAGCATTTAGTAATAGATCTAAGCTACCACTTCTAGGATTTCAAACCCAATATCTAAGTATGGATAGTCAAACTCTATGATCAAGAATGTAGATCTGAAAGTCTTCTCTGATCACTCACAGCTGCACAAACATCCAGCCTCTACGGATGATCCACACGAAGCTCCTCAAACCGATCAGTCCTCTATGAGAGTGCTAGCTCATGCAGTCGGCTTCTGATGACAGATCTGACTTGATCTCCTTCTTCGATCATCTCAAATCTTTTCAATATTGAAGATGGATCAGAGAAGGATGCTGGATGATGGAGAAAAATCAGATGAAGATTCTCTTCTCTTTAATTTTTTTTTCACCCAAAGACCTAGAATAGTTCTAGATCTCTCATCTGAGAGGAGAACGGTCTCCTCTTTTGTTCACGCCAAGAAAGAATAAAACCCACCCAAAGCTCACATCCCAAAGAAAGATTTTCACCCCACATTCTCTCTAATATCTCATGGTGAAAAGCTTTCTTAATTTAGCATACAAAAATGTGGTCTTTTTATGATTGTCGTACAAACCAGATAAGACAGGATAAGGGTTGGAGTTTGTTGCAATTTAAATTATTTTAAATTTTAATTTAACTCTAACTTTTTCTTACCCTTATCTAATTTAAAGAGAAACTTATCAAAAAAATTAGATATAAAAATCAATTAGAAAGATTTCTTTTTCTCGTACACAATGGGCACCTTCAAAAACTAACGATGAGTGGAAGGATATGGATAAGATTTTAAGTTGAAATTCAAATCAATTTGAATTCAAATCAAAATGAACTAAATTCTATCTTTAATGGGTGATAAAAGAAGGATTATTTTTTAATTTTCTCATACACAAATTAATTTTGTGTGGTAAGAAAAGGTGTGAGATAATTTGGTGGTGCAAGAGAGAGAATCCCACTCATTTGGGACTCTAAGATTTAACTAATTGGATTTCTTTCAAACTCAATCTAATTAGATCCAAATAAAACATGATAAACTTAATCTAATTAGACTCTTATAACCTCAATTAAATTTGATCAAATCAATAAATTAATTGTGAAGGAACCAGATCTAGAGTTTCAGGGTTAGATCTTGAAACTTTTTCAAGATCAGGCAGTGGAAGACTAAAATAAATCAAAATTTATCTTATAAAATTAGAAAATCCCTAGATCTAAGATTTTATTATATAATTATTATATGATATTAAATCAAAAATTAAAATATAAAGAGCAAGAACTACATGTTGATCATTCAACATGTTTCTATACTACATCTAATGTATTTAAAATATAATAGATCAGATCTATTACCTTGCAAGTAAGACATTTTAACTTTGCTGATCCGGATTTGAGGATGATGTTGCGAGTCATACATGCATCCGGTCTTTAGGAGTCATCCACACGAGCCCACAAATCACGATCAGAAGTCCTGGTCCAGAAAATCAGTACAGTATGCTAGTACTGTGCTGATCCTTCTTCGATGGTCGATCAGATGCCTCCTCCTTCTTGATTTGGACTCTTTCAAAAATAAAAAGTAGGAGAAGGAGTTTTAAATATGAGATACTCTCAGAAAACTCACAGATGGAGAAAGGAAAGAGGTGAACTCAGCAACCCTAGAAGAAGACCCTCTTCTTCTTCTCTTTGCTTTTTTCCAGACACTTAGTTTTGTATCTATTATATCTCCACGCCCCAACACTCTTTCTCTCTAATTCTCATGAACCCCAAAGGACTCTCAATATTCTATAATCCACAAAAATTTCAAAAAGAAATTCATCTTAAATAAAGAGATATGAAGAATCATTTCTAGGTCAAATACCTAGTCAAGGAAAATCCAAACAGGGCAAGACCAGGGGTGCCCAACTCATGGGTGCCCCCTCCTTCTTTTTCTGTCATGGACTACTAGTAAAGGATGCACAATATGTGCCATAAAATTCATAAAAATCTCAAAAAAAATCTGGATAAAATCAGTACCATAAGAAAAGAGTTTTGGTTTCCTAAAATTCTATCTCATAGAATTTGAAATCCAAACTAATTCCTACTTTGACTTGATCTACAACCACTTTCCATGTAAGAGAGAAAGAGTAAAAAGCTTTGGACGTGCATGAAAGCCTGGGAGAGAAGGTTTGTCATACAAAATAAGAGAGAGTGAGCGTGGGGGGCTAAGAAAGTGCAAGGTGGAATCCTAGTCTTACTAGGATTCAATCTATAACTTGTTCAAATTTGGTTTCTCAAATCAAATCAAATCAAAACCAAATTAACCCAATTAAAATAGGTCTTAACCCAATTAAGAATCTACTTTAATTAAATTAAATTAGATTTAAAATTAATTTAATTTTTAATCAAATTAGAAATTAGGTTGACCCAAGTCCTAATTGGACTAGGACTAGTTTTTTCTTGCACTTGGCTTATCCAATAAACTAATTGAACTTGATCCAATTAAGATCAAACTAAATCTAATTAAATTATATTAAATTAGACTTAATCTTATCTCATTGACTTAATCAAATTAAGCCAATAAGTAATCAAATTACTAATCGATTCTTCTGCAACACTTGCACTAGGTTAAATATCAATCATATTGATTGTTTAACCCTAGAATGATTTTTAATCATTGATCAACCATCCGATCAGATCATGAACTCTAATGTGTGTGACCTCATAGGTCTGAACCTAAGCTGATAGCACAGAAATAAATTTCTGTACCAATCGAAGTGACCATCTAGCAATGGTATCCGATGGTCGGATAGGTCGAATGTGTAGAACAACATCCTTAGAACCCATGCGGATATAGTTTTCATATAATTCACTCCTTGACCAAAATATTCATAAGACACCTCAGAGTTCAACTGTCAACTCTGATCAAATTATCAACATTGTATTTCAAAATATTAAATCTATCTGATGGATTACCCTGGTCAAGGTTTGCTAAATTGAAACACAGCGACTCATTCTTCTCCAACTCTTGGAGTGGTCAATCCCATCTTGATCACACTCTGACTTTACAAGTACTTGACTATGTCCAGAAGCCTTCCATCACTGAATTAGAAATTCAGTTAGTCCAATATCAAATCACAGTGAGTTGCTTGCAAGTCACTGAGGCGATCTCAGGTCTAAGGGATACTTATTCCTATATCCTATCAGAGATATTTTCGACTGCAGAATACTCTGGAGTTGGTCACGTTCAATGATGATGTACCTTTACATCTCACCTACATGCCATACCAGTATCTCTACACTCTTTGGTTAAGAGGACAACCAATCCATATAGCCTACAGCGACCTATGCTTGATAGAAGCTGTCGTCCTTATTAACAGCCTATCATTTGGTCATGAATAATTTTAAGGACTAATCGATAAATTCTCTCTTTATCAAACCTAAATAGTCCTAAGGACTTCATCATAACAACAGAGTTCATTAGAAGAGAAAACTTATGATGAAAATATCAAAAATATATTTTATTTATTAACAAATCAATTATAATACAAGGTTGCTCAATCGTCAACAGATTGACGATTGATTTTTGGAATATATTTTCTAACAAATTGAGCCATAGATCTGATCAAATTAGGATCATTTCTCTCTTATCGATTATGTCATCTCATAACCTAATCAAACTTGACCTGATTAAATTTAATTCAATCAAACTTGATCCAGACTTTAATACTTAAACAAATTGAGCTAATTAGTGATCTAATCACTAATTAATCCTCTATTAATGATAGAGTCTAAATCTAGCGGGACTCTTCTCTAGATTAGCTATATGATCGGAGAGGAACTTCTAATGTGTGTGATTCCATAGGTTCGAACTTAAGCCGGTAGCATAGAAACTGATTCTTGTACTAATCAAAGTAACCATCTAGCAATGGTATCCGATATCCAGATAGGTCGAATGTATGCAAAACAACACTCAAGAATCTATTTGGATATAGTTACCATATAATTCATCCCTTTGATCCTTAATGCTAGGAAGATTTAGAGTTTAAATTGTTAAGTCTTAACAGTACATCCATTATATGTCTCAACCTGATAAATTCTGTGACTCTTCAAAAGGATTGCCCTAGTCAAGGTCTTACTAAATTGAAATATAAAGCATTCTCTTCAATCTCTTGGAGTGGTCAATTCCATCTTGACTCACGCACCGACTTCATAAGTACTTGACTTTGCCTAAAAATCTTTCGATCCTGAATTAAAAATTCAGGTAGTCTGACACCAAAGCACAGTGAGTTGCTTGTAAGTCATCGTGGTAATCTCAGATCGAAGGAATACTTATACCGATATCCTTTCGGAGTGATTCTTGACAGCAGAGTACTTCAGAGTTGGTCATGTTTAGTGAAATGTACTCTTACATTTCACCTGCATGCCATACCAGTATCTCTATGCTCCTTGGTTAAAAGGACAACCAACCTATATGATACACAATGACTTATACTTAATATGTCTATTATCCTAGTAATAACATATCATTTGATCGCAAACTCATTTAAGGACTAAATGATAAATCTTTTTTATCAATTTAAAATAGTCCTAAAGACTTTCATCATAATACAGAAGTTTGATATAGAAGATGTATAAGCTTATGATAAAAATTATCAAATAAATATTTTATTAATTAATTCATATACAATTATATCAAATAGTACAACCGTCAACAGGCTGATGATAGACTTTGGGACACATTTTCCAACAGGCACTCAAGATGGCGATAGTGGTTGAGTGCTCCTCAGAATGTGTGAGAAAGATCCTTCTCGAGGTTTTTTCGGTGGTCCCCGAGAACAGGGTCGAAGCCCGACCTCTTCCTAACAACACATCAGATGGCTTCTGTCAAAATCTTCATACCTGCAAGCTGACAAGAAAAGTAACCTCCAAATAGAAAGTAAATCCATAGAAAGATTCAAAAATTTGACAAAAAAAAGCTTACCTAAGGAGTTAATCAAGCTTATCTCGATGTCATACAGTGATTGCTCATCGAGAAGTTCCCATTGAGTATAGAAACTTTAACACCGAGTAGTAACTCGTACGGCTCTCAATCTACTTTGAGGACTACTTTATTCTTGTTTGGAGAAAGGTTGGGAGTAGTCTAGATCCAATTAAAACCCCATGGATGGTCGACAGCGACGTAAAAGAACTTATTCTTCCACCCATGGATGGAAGAAGTAAGCTTGGTAATAAATTGATGATGGTACTGAGGACTGAAGAACCACCATCCCCTCTCTCAAAGATGTTTCTTCAACATAAAAAAAGCACAAAAAAAGGAAATCCTTAGTTCAAAGCGAAGGAGATGGCCAAGAACGACAAAAGAAGAAAGGATTCAGATGGAGTTAGGAGCAAGTTGGGCAGAGACTATATCATACAAATCGAAAATATTGGCAAAGAAAGGATACAAAGAAAATCAAAGCTCTGACAGAAGGAACTCCTCATAGACAGCAATATAGCTATCAAGGGGACGGACAACCCGACCATCTTTGCCAGATGTCAATAATCTATACCGACTCAGGATTTAGTAGTGATCTCTTAGCCACTGAACATCGGCCTCAAACAACTCAGATCTCTCATAAAGAAGTCCAGAAAGATTCTCTATAGCTAGCTGATCATCCAACTAATGAGAACCATGGCGGTCCTACTGAGAAAAAGTAACATCCTCGATCTACCTTCGAGCAGTTGGAGCTCGAGAATCTTGATCTTTCACAATGTTCTCATCTCTAGACTCCCTTTTGGTTGAAGACATTCCCAAAAACCCTTAAAAGAAATTCAACGAAACTAGAAACAAAAGAAAGGAAAGAATGGATCGACCTCACAAATGTACCAATGATGATGGAGAAGCTGACAACAATGAAGCTTAGAGCACACCATGGAGGATAAACCCTACATGCAACTAAGGACTGGAACAAAAAGAACAAAGCAAGAGTGGGGTTCGCAATGAAGAAACCTGAACCAGAAGAAGATTCAAAAGGAAGATGACCTATCTATAGACACATCCGATGGCTATGATCAATGCAAAAGATCCTACCATCATTAGAGATTCTAATGCGTGGCTACGATCTCAGCCAACTACTCATTTGGCTTTTCGACACACCGCTACTATGATCCCGCCAAGTTAGTCGAATCCACATAAGAACCGATTAACCAAATAACAGACTGACATGTGGCTAACTTGGATCATTCGAAAATCATTACTCTACTACACGATCTTCCATAATCATTATGGAAGCTTGCTTTGAGTGATCTGCAGCATTAACTGCGACACATCCTGCAAGACAACAAAGCTGCCGCACATCTTGCAAAACAACAAAATGGCTGTCCATTTTATGAAATGACAAGATGGTTGGATGCCTTTTTTTGAAACAATAATAAATGAAATTCACTGAAGGAAATAGCTCGGATTCAAGCACCAATTAACTCCTCTCAGCCAATTATGCTATAGCATCTAATTTAGGAGTTGGGGGCAAGTGTTAAGGTAAATCCTCATCTCTCAACTAACTAAGCGGACAATCGATTAAGAGGATCATGCCGACTTTCATATCGACCGACAATCCAATTCGAAATTCAATCGACGATGATCGACTAAGACTGAGTCCGATTTGAGCCGACTAAGTCCGATATGCGACTGTCAATATCTGGTTAACAACTTTTTCGATTTCTTGCTGAGTATCTTAATTTCGAGAGAATAGGGACCAAGCATTACTCAGCATGGGTATTGCTTTTCTACATTCATGAGATCATGGGCCATAATAACTATCTACTAATCATCCCTTACTTGATTTTAATGGTGGTTAATAAGGTAACCATCCACTAAGAGTAATAACTCACACGTTTCGAATTTTAAGGGGCAGAAGTTACACAGTAATGGCATTCTCTATCCTATATAAAGAGGTAAGCAAGAGGACTGAGATAAGATTTTTCTAACTATTAAATACTTTGCTCTCATGTTTGCGTTCTTTATACTGTTCTATGTCTCTAACTGACTTTAGCATCAGAGGATCCTCTGTTGAATAACTTTCGATAAGCAGACTTAATTTTGTAGGATTTTCGCCATCTAATAACTAGGTGTAATACCTCGGCTCATGATCAACCATCTCGTCGGAGATTTATGGCAACAACTTCCATTCCAACCACTGGGTCGGAGTGAGTCTCATTCCGATTCTGATTCCAGGGAGGAATGAGAATGGCTAAATCCAATCCGAATTCTCCTAACAGCTTCAAATCTCATTCCATCGGAACCAGAATAAAAAAAAATCTGAACATGTGCCATCCTTCCAACCTCCACCACACCGTCGACCTCAAGGGAGATGTACTCGTGGGTGTCGTATTGCTCCTTGAATTGATTTTGATGATTACAAAATATTTGAGAGGATTACTAATAATTTTGGCTTGAAAAAAGAATTATTATATTTCAGGGGTAAAACCATAATTTTATCAAGTTCTGATTCGAAAGCCTCAAGAGCAAGAACAGAAGATTTGTGATCTATTGAAGGTAATTTTATACTTTTTAGATGGATATATTGAGAGAAATTCATGTTTAAAGAATTGGATCGACCCTCTAGGTCGACTCCTGTCAAAAGGGCTGAACGACATGCCATTTCTGGCCGGCACACCCAAAAAGGACAATCCCATGAGTCGACCTCTGTTGTTATGCAAGCCAAAATTACAGAACAATCAGTTTCTGTTCTGTACCACAGATGTCAACCCCATAAGTCGAC
>NC_025994.2:28827486-28881646 GCF_000442705.2 Elaeis guineensis
ATTTCAGATTTGAATAATTCATGATTTATTTTAGATCTGAAATAATTTTAGATTTGAAACAATCATGTAATCACATTACAATATGTAGAAAATTAGATCTAACATTAATTAATATTCTATATCATTCTAGAACAACCATTCAGTATAACAGGATTATGCCAGGGCAACCTTATTTCAAAATGACATTGATCATCTAACTAACCTTTAGATCTGATTTTTGTAAATCAGATTTTAGATCTAAGGAGGTTTTCATGTTCGTATCAGAACTTGGCTCCGATACCACTGTTAGAATTCACTATAGTTTCGTATGTGTAGTTTAAAATTTTTTTAAAATTTTATATAGTAAAAATAAATAAATTAAAATATTTTTAATTTAAAGTATATACCAGATCTGATATGAAAATCATATTTATGATCTTAACATGAACATGCTATCTTGATCGAAAATCTGAAACGAAAACAATCATCAGAAAAATAAAATTGGAGATCAGATCTCCATACCTTCGGATCCTGTAGATATCCGAGTTTTCGATCGTAGTCGTGCATGCATCCACCTCTTCTGGTATCCACATGGAGATACTTGATCAGAGCACGAGATCACTGGTGTGCTAGCACCTTGCAGATCTCGCTCCTCAGCCTTGGATCTGCATCTCTTCTTCTAGATCTCGAAGAAGAAGATCACTGTGTGAACTCTTTCATGCAAATTCATCGAAATCTGAACCAGATCATCAAGAAAGGAAGAAGAACCTTTCTTTTTCTCTTCTTTTCTCTCTTTTTCTCTCTTAGATCTGATCACCATTAGATCTTAGTTGTGGATATGTTAGGAAGAAAGGAGTGTGGGCATTGAGATGGTTTTTATGTCCTAAAGAAGTCTTTTTTCTTCTTCATGCCAATAACTCATGGCATTTTTATTTTTTGTTGCACACCTCCTTGTAATCCCAAGCCTAATCTTTTCCTAATGCCCTATCAGATAAGGATTTAATTATATTTTAATCAAATTCAAATAAAAAAAATAGAAAGAAAGAGAATCCCAGATAAGGTGGGGCGCCAACTATTGGCGCCCCCTCCCCTTCACGTGCGCAAAACACAAAGGGGGTGCATTTTCACATGCTACCTCCCCTTCTTTACATGAAAATTGGAGAGAGAGAGTCCCAAAGAACCTAGGCTCTATGAGTCATAATTCATCTGGTTCAAATTTGATCTCAATCGGATTCAAATCAAGTTCGAATCAAGTCGAATTCAAAAAGCTGTCAAGCCTGATCCAATTAAGTTTGAAATCTAAAACTGATTTGATTAATGGAATCTAATTAATATTAAATTAAATTAATCTAATTAAATTAAATTAATTTAAATTAATTAAAATTTAATCTATAATTTAATCAACCTCAATAAAATTATAATATTTATAATTAAGTCTCTGCACTAACATTTAGTAGCTATCAAAACTGTAAAGCTTACAAATTAGCAGTTTCTAAAATTCAAACTATCAATCCAATTGATAATTCGAATATGATCCAAGCCATTGATTAGGTCATACTCTTTTTGTGTGTGACCCTTAGATTCTATTCTGTTTGATAGTGAGATATATCATGATCTCCATCACAGTATCATTGAAACTCCTTTCGATGTGCTAAAAATAATTCTAACTCACCTAAAAAGGATCGTTGATCCGAAAATGATCCTAGTGAGTTCTCACAATTTATCAGTGATATCTAGCAGCGTGTAGTGGCAACCCAACAGAATAAAAAAGATGAACTCTTAGATGCAGTTATCGTGTGATACAATCTCTCTATTGTGAGTCCTGACTAGACGGAGGTCATGGAGAACTCATCAAATCTCATCGTCAGTCATATGCTAGATTGGCTCGACTTCAGATTATATGTGAATTTTGTAAAAACTCTTTTCTAGTATTCACTCTTACTCTGATTAAAAATTTTTAAACTCAGTCTTGCGAATCATATACTTGCGAATCGTATAGGACTTCTCCTTTTCTACTAAGGTTGATAGATTTCATTTAGGTGCATACTACTCCAAATAGTGAACCTGAACCTATAATAGTCAACATACATAGCAAGGACCCGAATGGCTAGGGATCAAAGAAATGTGCTATCAAACAAGTAGCCTCGCTGTAAATAGCCAATGCATTGTAGGTCAAAGAATCAGTCACACCACTGCAGCATCAAAAAAATCACTGACAAGTGAGTAAACATCAAAGTGGTTTTTCGTGTTGGTCATGCTCAGTGTAAGTTATTCTCTAACAACCACGTGCACTCTCACCCCAGTGTCTCTACACCATAGACTCGAGACTCATCTGCCTTAAAGAGAGGTGATCCGTGTACCGATCTTGAATGGATTGATCACTGTCCTCGTGACGATCCTTCGATTGGGAGTATTTAGAAATTAACCACTAATGATATATGTTTCAAATTCTCAACACTTTGAGAATATACAAAATTATCTTTATTAATTTTTAAGATAAATTATGCACACATATGACATGATTGATTATAAACACTGCCCATCAAGTACAAAATATGCCTAGAGATATGTATGTATCAGCCAAAATTGGCTTTTAGGGAACACATCTAACAAGGATGTTATCAAGATATTATCGAGATTCATTATTTTACCTTTATCATTATCTTCAAAAGTTACTACACCTCCATCTTTAGCTTCAAGAGAGATACATTATGACTTATCTCCCATCATGTGCCTTGAGCATCCACTATCAAGGTACCATCTTTTTTTAGCTCTTATAGATGTTAAGTGTTGGGTATAAAATACCCCCAGCCGAAGTTTGTAAAGGACTGACCCTTCCAGACTTTTCTGGCTTCCGACCTTGTGTGGCATCTCTCTGAACCCCCTCAACTATCCGAGCTTCCATAATGCCGTTCGGACTTCTCCGATAATGAGCTTCTCCATCCATCTATCGAACCGCTCCAAAGGCTCTCTGGGCCTCACTATCAGCCGACCTTCTATAGTGATCAACTATTCTCTGAACTTCTTCGGATTTCGTCAATATCCAGCTTCTCCGACAATGAGATTTCTACAGTAATCAGACTCCATCCAATTTCTACGACGGTCGACCGCCTTCAGGATTCCAACCGAGCTCCTGCGAGAGCCAAAGTTCTACTACGAGCGGTCTACTCCAACTTCTACTACGAGCGGTCTACTCTGAACTCCTACAGCGGGCAGTCTACCCGGATATCTACTGTAAGCAAATTCCATTCGAGCCTCTACTGTAAACAAATTTCTTCGAACTTCTATTACGGGTAGACTTCAGCCGAGCTTCCTCGTAGTCAGATCCCAGACGAGCTTCGACAATGGGACAGGATCACCGGCCAGGTCGCTACTCCGAGCTCTCACGACAATCGATCTTCGACCAAGCTTCTACAATAAGCAGTCTCCTTTCAGCCTTCTACAAGAACCAGACTCCGTCCGAACTTCCATAGCGATGGATATCGGATGAGCTTCTACGACGGACGGACTCCGACAGCTGGATTTCTACAACGATCGATCACCTTGGCATCTGCGAACCTCCCCAATGCCATCCAAGTCCATCGCCGGCCGACCCTCCGTCAGATTCTTCATGAAACTGGACTTCTCCAGTGGATAATCTTCAGACAACTTCCACATCAGACAAATCTCAGATGGACTTCTCTAGCAATCGGACTCCTCCAAACTTCAACAATAAAAAGTCTCCATCCGAGCTTCTACAGCAGATGGCTCCCGCCTGTAGCATCAGCACCTGAGGCATCCGACAATAGTAGACTCATCACAGCCTCAGAAACATCCGAGCTTCTCCTAGATCGATGGGATAGAGAGCCATTCGCTCCATCAGATATCCTAGCCGAGCTCCAACCGACAGATCCGAACTCTTGGCAAGTCACGATAATGGCCACTACCCTACTCCATTCTCTGCAATGGATTCTGCTGGCTCCACCACTCTCTAGCAAGTCGAGACAACGGACATCACTTCACTCTCTGGCTTTACCACTCTCTGACAAGTCAGACAACGGACACCATTCCACTCTCCGTAACAAACTCCACGTGGCCTGAACGACCCCTGACGCCATTACTCTCCGTAACAAACTTCACGTGGCTCTAAACAGCCCACTACTAGCGGTTACAGACATCGCTGTCAATCAGTTATGCTCTCTGTCTATAAAAAGGGACCCCAGATACGTTCTTCTCTAAGCTCTAAACTCTATCTGAAACTCTGCTAAAATTTTACTCGAGCACTCCATTTCTGTTGAAGCAGAGTACTGGAAGGATCTTGTGAAGCACCCCCAACTCCAGTTTAGACTTCCTCGCAGGTCCCAACGGCGGCCACAGTCATCTCAACTCCAGCAACTCTGGTCTCGACGGAATTCTGCACTAATAGAATTGGTGCTAGAGGAAGGGGCAGCTGTGTCTACGCAGTACCCTTGTTCTTAAAGGAGTGCTCAACGGGACTGCCTCTGGTCATCTTTTGACATCCTCTTCTCCTTCTCCTACTAGATCTCCACCTGATGCTCCCCAAAAGGCATCCACCAGGCGATCCACGCCTCCCAGTCAGATCTCAGGCTCTGGCCTCACCTCTAGTTTCCCAAGCTCCTCCTCCTCCTCCTCAGGCAATGGCAGTCGACATGGAGTAGTTCGACCTGCTGGTTCAGCAGGTCAGAGGCCTCACCGAAGCAGTGCAGGCCATGCAGCGGTAGCAGCAACAGCCACAGGCGTCAGTGTGGTTGGAAAGAGCATCGTCGGAGTTTCAAAATCTGGCAGTACGGTGGGCCACTTAGGCCAGTCGCCTGTCTTCCCCGAAAAGGGGAATCCGAGGGTGGAGAGCCCCCAGTCTGATCACGATTCCACTCCCGGAGGATCCCTACCCCCACTCTGCCAGAAGATCCTCGAGACTCGCAGTCGAGAGGACCTCCTAGATCGAAGGCTCCAAGAGATGAACCGATGGATCGAAGAGCTCCGCCATGCTCCCCCTGCTTATGGTGAGGATATTTGTACTGACCCTCCTTTCTCTCAAATGATCATGCAGGATCCGATCCCGCCAAACTTTAAGTCATCCCAATTCAAAAGCTATGACGGGACCTTAGATTGATTGACCACCTGGAGGCCTTTCGGACAATGATGCTGCTCCATGGCGTGCCAGATGCCATCCTGTGCCGAGCTTTCCCATCTACCTTGAAGGGAGCAGCAAGGAACTGGTACTCGATGCTGAGGCTGGGTACTATCTTCTCCTTTGATTAGATGAGCCACCAGTTTGTGGCTCATTTTGTTAGCAGCCAGCATTTTGGAGAGGTTCAGAGTCCCTTATCAACATCAAGCAGAAGGAGGGAGAATCCATTGAGCCTACGTCAACCGCTTTAACGTTGCCGCACTGGAGGTCCGAAACTTGGACCAATCGATCGCGATGGCCGCCCTGAAGGGCGGTCTTCAAAAGAACGATCTTCTATTTTCCCTGGAAAAGAAATATCCCTGGACTTTGCTGATTTGCTGGCTCAGGCCGAAGGATATGCTGAAAGAAGAAGCCTTCAAGATGAAGGATGAGGAGGCCGCGAAGCAGCGCAGGCGGGAACTCCAGCAAGCTCACAGTCGAAAAATAGCCGAGTGAAGCTCAGCCACGTTTTCGAACTCCCTCCAGACACAAGCGTGTCCAGACTCCTCCCCGGGCTCGTAGCAGAGGAGCCCAGACCACAGAGTTTGGCAGAGCTCTCCCCCGGGAAGATTCCACAGCTATGCCCCTCTCAACACATCAAAACCTCAAGTGCTGATGGAGGTTAGGGAACAGCTGCCAAGGCTGGAAAGGATGCGCACACACCCGAGAAGCACAATCCTAACAAGTTCTGCCTCTATCATCGTGACCACGGTCACGACACGAAGGAGTGTATTCACCTCTGAGATGAGATCGAGGAGCTCATCAGACGAGGTCGGCTCGATAGATTCATTCGATGCCGACCTGAAGGTAGGGAAGACCGGCCTAGGGCCCTGCTGCAGTCGAAGCCGCCAAGGAGGGAGGAGCAGCCTGAAGATCGACCTTCGATTAGGATCATCAACTCTATCTCAGGAGGACCCCGACGGAGAGCAAACCTTCCGCGGCTATAGGATTCGAAAAATCTGTGAAGGTATTACCAATAGCTTTGCCTTAAATAAAAATTTTATATTTGCATATTTATCCTTTTAGCATGAGCTTATAATGACAGGAAGTAACTCCCTCATTCAGTCAAAATTAAGCAGGTTAGGAATAGGAGGAGAACCTCGTCCTAACATGAGCAAAGTCGAAGGCCCGGTTACTTAAAGATCGGATGGGGGGAGAGGCCCTCGCAATGGCCCTTATGTGCCCCCACAGCCTTGTTAGGAACAGGAGGAGAACCTCGTCCTAACATGAGCAAAATTGAAGGCTCAGTTACATAAAGATCGGATAGGGGGAGAGGCCCTCGCAATGGCCCTTATGTTCCCCCACAGTCTTACTAGGAACAGGAGGAGAACCTCATCCTAACATGAGCAAAGTCGAAGGCCCGATTACTTAAAGATCGGATGGGGGGAGAGACCCTCGCAATGGCCCTTATGTGCCCCCACAGCCTTATTAGGAACAGGAGGAGAACCTCATCCTAACATGAGCAAAGTCGAAGGCCCAATTACTTAAAACTGAATGGGGGGAGAGGCCCTCGCAACGGCCCTTATGTGCCCCCACAGCCTTATTAGGAATAGGAGGAGAACCTCATCCTAACATGAGCAAAGTCGAAGACCCGGTTACTTAAAGATCGGATAGAGGGAGAGGCCCCTGCAGCGGCCCTTATGTGCCCCCACAGCCTGTTAGGAACAGAAGGAGACCTCATCCTAACATGAGCTGAAATTGACTATCGAAATAAGAGGAGAGCCTCGTCCTGATGCAAACAAAGACTCAGTCGATCAAGATTGGATGAGGAGGAAGGCCTCCTCAATGGCTCCTCTACGCTCTCACGACCCGTTAAGAGCAGAGGGAAAACCCTCACTCAAACACAAAAAAAATAGAGGAGAAAATGAAAAGGAAAAGCGATGAACTACACCAGCGATAAGTGAAAAACAAACTACATCAAAGATACAAGGACCTCGTCTCAACGAGGAAGAATACTCCTATCAAAAAACCCTCAGTCACTAAAAGGAAACTCGACACAGGCCGAAGAGAAATCGACTTCCTCAAAGTAACGAGAAGTTCGGATCCCCAAGCTCAAGCATAGGGAGGAAGCGTCAAACTCAAATGGCCTCAAAAAGACCTACGGTCACGAATAAAAAAGGCAAATCAACACGGCGACGATCGGAAACCTTCAAACAACGTCGGCATCGAACAAGACAAAAGACAAAAGAAGTTGGTAAATAATAATTTAATACAAGAATGGATAAGGTAATAGAAATTTTCTTTTTATTTCATTAGTGAAGTATACATTACAAAGCCTTGAAGGCCAAAAAAGAGAAACAACAAAAAAAGAAAGGAGCTCTAAGGAAGCCCAGCTTCTTCTGACTTCGAGCTCTCGATTTCGGTCCTTATTAAGGACTGCCTTAAGTTTTGACTTCTTCCTCTAGTTCCATCTTTCTCAGCAGCATATCCCGATACATCTGGTGGAACCGCCGGCTCTCACCCTCCAACTCTCGAAGCCCCTTCCTCAGGACCTCGGACTCCACCTCGGCATCTTTGACTGCCTGCTGCTCGTGGACTAGCTGAATCTTCAGCTGCTGTAGTTCGGCCTCCTCTCGCTCAAGGGCCACAGATAGTTCTGCCATGGTCCCTCTTAAGGAGCAGAGCTAGTCGGAGCCTTGTGCAGAGGCAAGCTGGACTCTCTCAGACAACTACCTCCGAAGGCGGGCAACTTCATTGGTTGGCGTCTGAAGCTTCCTTCGGTAGTCCTCTACTTGCCCACTCCAGCTGACTCGGTAGGCATTGTAGTTCGCCTCAGTATCCTGCAGCTGCTTTTGAAGGTCGGAGAACTTCGACCAGTCTCGATCGTGGTCGGCTTGGGTTGTGAGTCAGGATGAGCTCCCTTCCAACTGGTCGATCTTCTCCCGTGCGGCCACCAGCTCGACTTCAAGGGAGCTGATCTTGGAAGCCTGAGTCCAAGATCGATCGCTGGCACGTTTCTGGAGTTCCTCAAGCTCCATCATGAAGTCGGCCTTCCTCCGGGTGTATTCTATGAGACCTTTTCTGTGGAGGTCCTGAAAGCGAATAGCCTCTGTAGTGACTTCTGAATGACTCTTCCTCAGTCGATGAAGTTCATCTTCCAGCTTCTTAGATTTCTTCGTCAACTGACGAACTTTCCTTCTGAGGTCTCGGATCATCGACTTCAGAGGAATCCCTTGTGGCAGGGGAAGAGCTTCGGCAGGGCACTGTCGTTGGGAGGCAAAAGCACCACAATTCAAATTAGTACAAGAAGGCAAAAGAGAAGGAAAAGAATGTAGAAGAAAAAAAAAAGGGGGGGCCCTCTGTAAAGAAGAATCCGATTTTATTGATTAAATAATTTTTATGTACAAGAGAATGAAGAAAAGTTACCACAAAGAAAAAAATACAAAGCTAGAGGTTTCGGACCTCTAGGGTAGAAGTGGAGGGGTTCGGCATCCCCGAAAGATCGACAGCGGCGCCGCAGCGGTCGACAGGGTCCCAGCTGAGGAGGACCGACAGCGACTTCGGATGGTCCGCTTCATCATCGGATGCCTCATCCAGAAAGCTGAGATCCAGTTTGGAAAACCTTCTAGCCACCTTCTCTTGATAGAGTTTGAAACCCTTGATGAAGGCGTCTTGCTCGAACAGGACCTTTAGATCCTCCATCTCGGAGGAGGCCTTGAACTCCTCCACTGCTCGGGCCCCTACCTCCGAGACCAGGGACGGGATCTACGCTTTCAGCTCGAAAACCTGCACCTTCAACTCGAAAACCTACGCCTTCAGTTCGGAGACCTCGACCTCAGCCTTCTTTCTCTCCTCCTCCAAGGCGATCCTCAGATCAGATGAGGTTTGTCCCTCCTTTTCCAATACCTCCTGGAGACTTAGGGCCTCGACGATCTTCTTCTCGAGATGGGCGGCCCCAGCCAGGCGACCTTGCTCTGCCCGAGCTACCTCCCTCTTGGCGATCTTCACCGCCTCGACGTTGGCGACAAGCTGGTGTCCAATCTGCAAGAAAGGTCAGGGAGTCAATATAAAGGCTGAAGAATAAATTAAGTAAAGAAGCAAGAAGGAGAAAAAAGTGAGTTAACCTACTTCAAGAAAAGATCCCAGAGAGTCCCAGACTCGCAGCTCGGGATCAGCAAGGATGATCCTCTGGATGACCTCGGGCAGAATGTACCCTTCGATCAGCCTCTTTATTAAATCTCTGTTGTTGAAGGGATTTTCCCCAGATCTTCCTCGGAGCCGTCGGCCCCCTCGACGGCAGCCTTGTGACTGCGGCTCTTCTAGGCCAGGGTCTTCTTTCTTCTCCTCCCTTCGGCCCCAGGTGCCCCCTTGGGACGAGCCTCTAGAGCGGGATCCTCGGCCGGGAGGCTCCATGAAAGGGCTCGGGGGACTTCGGGTTCGACGTCGGAAGGGACGTCGACGGCAACGGCCACCTGGGCAGGCATGGTCGAGCTTGTCCCTTCTGTCTTGGCTTTCTTCACCGACTCCAAAGTCGAGGCATCTTTTCTCTTATGGGTCTTGAGATCCTGGGCTAACCTCCGAGCCACGCCTGCGTCCATGTCTGCAATAAAAGAAGATCAACATGGCTCAGAGATGGAATAAGAGAAAGGGGAAGTAGCGAAAAAAAAAAAATGGTACCGACAGGGTTAAGAGGACTCAGGCCGACGTTGAACAAGAGTTGTTCCTTCAGAAGTTCGGAGAGAAGGGGGGCTTGATAGGCCTCGAGCTTTTTGGAGGTTTCGAGATCGTCCCTTTCTAGACTAGAAGCCCGACGGACGGAATCCCTCAGAGAGCCCCAAGGGGGTAATCCTAGCTCCAAGGTTGGGCATCAGACATAGAAGAACGTCTCCTTCTAGTTGTGGATAGAAGAGGGGGCACCTTTCAGCAACCCCTTTCTATCGAACTGAAGGAAAAAGTACCACCAGTCCTTTGCCGAGGGATGACGCTTGAAGGTGTAGAAATTTTAAACAAAGAAAGAGTCAGTGGAACTTCAGCTAAACTACAAAGAAAAAGAAATCCTATCAAAAATCTAAAGGAGTTCGGCGCTACTGAGACTAGAGAAATATTCAAAAACGAAAGAGGATGATGATAAAAAGTGGAAGTGGAAGCCGAAGTCCAGCATGGAAGGCCTCTTGATACAGACAGAAGCGACCGGGAGGAGGGCGCTAGCCCGGTCAGTTGGCCTGAGAAGCTCCAGCTCGTACTCCAGAGGAACTCCATACTGAATCCTTATCAGTGAGAGTTCATCCGGAGTCAAAGAGCTGGGGATGGTGTTCGACGCAAAGACCAGACGAAGTTCGGTCCTGACTACGGGTCCATCTATGGCACAAGGATTTTGGGAAACTGGGGCTGACGAACTCCTAGAGCCGCTAGAAGAGGAGATATCGGAAGATATTTTGGATCAAATAGAAGCCACAAAAATCTCAAAAAAAAATCAAGAAAAACAGTAAACAAGCTCTCAAGGAAGCTAAATGAACAGAATACGAAGAAGAAAGAACAGAAAAATAGCAAGAAGTTTCAGAACTAACCTAGGTTGGCCCGACGCGTGCAGGAAGATGGCAAGGATGATGGAAGTCGACCTGGAGGATGCCTAAGGCCGAGAAGGATGCTAAAGGAGGCTGGAGCTCTCGGGGAAGAGGAGGGGATCGAGGGACTCTCTCAGGCAAAGTGAAACCCCTGAAGGAGGAGGACGTGTTTAAATAGGCAACAGGGCCCGAAGCAGTTATGATCACAGATCTCCTCTGGCTGACCTACACTTACCGCGTGTCCCACTCACTATGATAGGTTGCTGAAAATGGCTGACAGCTGACAAAGTCATTATTGTGCCATACCTAGAGCCACGTCCCAGCAAAAATTTTGAAAAAATCTTTTTGGATCACTTTGATTTGAAAAGACTCCGGCACCAGTGCGCCAAACGCCAAAATATCTGGCAACCACCGAGTGTGAAAATCGAGGGAGGGCAACTTCGGCTGTGAGAATTTCTCTGTACTTCCTTCTTTCAAAACCCGACCTCGAAAGTAGGGGGACTGGTGTTGGGTATAAAATACCCCCAGTCGAAGTTTGTAAAGGACCGACCCTTCCAGGACTTTTCTGGCTTCCGACCTTGTATGGCGTCTCTCTGAACCCCCTCGACCGTCCGAGCTTCCATAATACCATCTGGACTTCTCCGACAATGAGCTTCTCCATCAATCTACTGGGCCGCTCCAAAGGCTCTCTGGGCCTCACTATCAGCCGACCTTCTATAGTGATCAACTATTCTCTGAACTTCTTCCGGACTTCATCAATATCTGAGCTTCTCCGACAACGAGATTTCTATAGTAATCAGACTCCATCCAAGTTTCTACGGCGGTCGACCACCTTCAGGATTCCAACCGAGCTCCTACGAGGGTCGAACTTCTACTACGAGCGGTCTACTCCGAACTTCTACTACGAGCAGTCTACTCCGAACTCCTACAGCGGGCGGTCTACTCCGGATATCTACTGTAAGCAAATTCCATTCGAGCCTCTACTGTAAACAAATTTCTTCCAAACTTTTATTACAGGTAGACTTTAGCCGAGCTTCTTCATAGTCAGATCCCAAACAAGCTTCTACAATGGGACAGGATCCACCAGTCAGGTCGCTACTTCGAGCTCCCACGACAATCGATCTTCGATCGAGCTTCTACAATAAGCGGTCTCCTTTTAGCCTTCTACAAGAACCAGACTCCGTTCGAACTTCCATAGCGGATGGATATCGGACGAGCTTCTATGACGGACGGACTTCGGCAGCTGAATTTCTACAATGACCGATCGCCTCCGGCGTCTGCCGAACCTCCCCAATGCCATCCGAAGTCCACCGCCGGCCGATCCTCCGCCAGATTCTTCATGAAACTGGACTTCTCCGATGGATAATCTTCAGACGAGCTTCCACATCAGGCGAATCTCAGACGGACTTCTCTAGCAATCGGACTCTTACCGGACTTCACCAATAGAAAGTCTCCATTCGAGCTTCTATAGCAGATGGCTCCCGCCTGTAGCATCAGCGTCTGAGGTATCCGACAACAGTAGACTCATCAGCAGCCTCAAAAACATCCGAGCTTCTCCTAGATCGACAGAATAGAGAGCCATTCTGCTCCATCAGATATCCCAATCGAGCTCCAACCGACAGATCCGAACTCTCTGGCTAGTCACGACAATAGCCACTACCCTACTCCACTCTCTGCAATGGATTTCACGTGGCTCCACCACTCTCTGGCAAGTCACGACAATGGACACCACTCCACTCTCCGAGCTCTACCACTCTCTGGCAAGTCGCGACAACGGACACCACTCCACGTGGCCCTGAATGACCCCTGACGCCACTACTCTCCGTAACAAACTCCGTGCGGCTCTGAACAACCCACTACCAGGCGGTTACAGACATCGCTGTCAATCAGTTACGCTCTCCGTCTATAAAAAGGGATCCTCAGATACATTCTTCTCTAAGCTCTAAACTCTATCTCGAAACTCTGCTAAAATTCTCACTCGAGCACTCCATTTCTATTGAAGCAGAGTACTGACTTGAGCGTCGGAGGGTCTTGCTGGAGCACCCCGAACTTCGATTTAGACTTCTCTTGTAGGTCCCGACGGCGACTGCGGTCATCTCAACTCCAGCAACTCTGGCCTCGACGGAATTCTGCACCAACATTAAGCATACCTACACAAGCAATTAAGTAAATTTAGGTACCCAAATTAACTTAGGTCTTTTGGGGTTAGGACAAATGATTCCTTTTAAAACCCAAATTTGTTTTATATTTGGTTTATTTGAATTAAAAGTTTTGTATTCTATAAATTTATATCCAATCTTATTACATTTATAACAAGTAATGTTTCTACCATGATTTTTAGATTTTGTATATACATTCTTTAAAAATTTTTGCTTTCTTAATGGATTATATCCTATATCAGCTTTATCAAAAATCATCTTTTGATTATCAATCAATATTTATAAATTTTTAAAACTTAGCATAAATCTATCTATTATAGATCTTAATCTAGTCACCTTATCTTGTAAGGATTTATTCTTCTCATTTGATTCATCTAGCTTACTTTATAGTTTCTTCATTTCTTCTTCTACTTTAGCTTTATCTTTATTTAAGGATTGATTCTCTTTCTTTAGTTCTTTATTCTTATGGGATAGTTTCTTAAAATCACAAAGTATATTATTGAAAGCATCATATAATTCCTCAAAAGTGAATTCAAAAATTGAATCATCATTGTTTACCTCATCCTCCAATGCCATAAGATAAAGATTTGCCTTTTTTTCTCTTTGACACTCTTTCTCACTTGAAGAGGAGTCCCCATGCTTGCTCCATGTTACTTTTAGTGCTTTCTTCCTTGATTTTTTGGAGCTTTTCTTAAATAATGGACAATCCATTCAAAATTGTCTGGGCTTCTTACACTCATGGCAAAGATCTTGATCCTTCTCTTTTTCTTTTTCCTTTTCTTTGCTACCTTCTCCCTTGCTATAACTTCTTTTCCTTTGTTCAAATTTCTTCTTTCTTCTCATGAATTTCTTGAACCTTCTAGTGATTAGTGCCATCTCTTCATCATCCTCCAAGTTCTTTTCGGAGTCGTTGTCTTCTTCATACATGGCAGTAGTTTTAAGTGCGATGCTTTTTTTTTTCTTCACTTCTGCTTCTTTGTCTTGGTTCAAGTTCAACTCATGGGTCATGAAGGAATCATCAACTCTTCTAAGGCAAGATTATTTAGGTCCTTCGTCTCTTGAATGGTAGTCACCTTTAGCTTTCAATTCTTTGGTAAACATCTAAGAATTTTATGCCCAACATCACTATTAGTATAGTATCTTCCAAGACTCTTGAAACCATTCAAAATATCAGTGAATCTTATGAATATTTAGGTGATTGTTTCATGTGGTTTTATTTTAAATAGCTCATATTTATGTACCAACATATTTATCTTTATTTTTTTGACTTGATTAGTATCCGCATGAGTGACTTCAAGTCTATCCCAAATCTCTTTAGTGGATAAACATGTTGATATTTTATTAAATTATTTACATCCAAAACACAATATAGAACATTCATTGCTTTGGTGTTAAGTTGAGCTAATCTCTTATCATGTTCATCCCAATTCTTTTCAAATTTTGAGATAGACACTCCATCAACAATGATCTTAGATGTGTGTGGTCCCATCATTATGACATTGTACAAGTTATAATCTAATGTTTGGATGAATATTCTCATTCTTGCTTTCCAATAGGTGTAGTTAGTCCCATTGAAGAGTGGAGGTCTATTGGTTGATTGCTCCTCAACTAATGAAGTCCCAATTGGGGTTGCCATTTAATCTCTAGCTCTGTGACCACTAGGTCAACAACTAATATTAGAGCATCTGCTCTGATACCGCTTGTTGCCCAAGGATGGCTACGCAAGAGAGGGTTGAATTGGATATTAAAAAAAATTTAAATGATACTTATGCAAATTATATTACTTAAGTGCTTAATGAAACAAGATATAAAATGTGAAGTGAATGAGAATAGTAAAGTAAAGGCACACAATTACAAACACAATGATTTTATGGTGGTTCGGTGCCAAACTCAGCACCTATGTCTACTCCTTAAGTAAATCATTTAGAAATTCAACTATAATCACTAAGCTTGATTACAGTCAGATATTTTTTTTGGATTCACAATCCAATCTAGTTGGTTTTGACTTAGGCTCACTAACTAGAACCTTATAATGATTATTTTTTTGGACTAGCAATCAACTCCGATTGGTTTTTAACCTTGGCTCACCAATCAAACCAATACAATATCCAACTCAAGACTTGGACCAATCCAAATTTCTCACCTCAAAAAACTTGAAATTAAACACAATTAATACAAGAATAAAAGTTTAGAAAATAAACATAATAAGGCATAAGAGAAGAAAATCTAAATTGCTTGCTACTTGCTTGACTTCTTCTCCTTGAATACTTGAGAGATGTAGGTGAAGATCTTCAATGTTGATTTCCTCACTTCTCTCAGCTTGAGAATAGTTGAAGGACCCAACAAAATCAATAAAACACTCCTTCCTTTCACTATTCAACTCACAAATTGAAAAACACTTCAAAGCTCTTCACTAAGGTTCAAAAAGATACTCTTCAATACTCCAAAGATTTTCTTATATAATAGTGATATTTTTTACCACTTAAAATTATTTGGAGATCCTCTGAAAAGCATTTTACCCGTTGGAGATACAAAAATAGCCGTTGTAGGGTGCATGGGATAAAAAGCTGCATTTTTTAAAAACTAACCATTACAAGCATTGGATCAGCTCAATTTTTCTCTGAGTTGGCTCAGTCATTCATTGGGTTGGCTTAGTTCTTCGTTGGGTTGGCTCAATTGTAGTAGGCTGAAAAATAGGCTTTCTGTCTTTTGATGTGTTCTCAAACTTGATTAGCTATCTTTTTGGCTGAGTCGGCTAAGTTGCTCACTGGATCGGCTCAATTGAAAACTGGATCGGCTAAGTCCCCTGAATCTGAAATTTTGACTTTCTGTGCTTTTTATTTTTTATATCTACTCAGACTGGATCGGCTCGTTTCTGACTGGATCGGCTCAATTTACATGCTAAGCATGCCAAATGTTATTTTTCAGCCTTTCTTCTCTAATTTAATTTCTAGGTTAGATTTGCCTTCTAAACTTGATTTATTTCTTATTAAAACTCTTTGAAGGGTGTGTCTAATCTAGAGTTTCATCACTAAGATCTTGGGTGGTGATTCTTTATTTGAATATTGGAAAATACTTAAAAATTATGAGCTTCTTGAAACTTAAAACTACACATCCTTATAAACAATATTAGAAACTTAACAATTTATACTCAAATACTTTTGTTATCATCAAAATCAATCCAGAGTCAACAAAATCATACGACTGATCGACAAAAACAATAGGTGGACTTAGAGATCTACAACACTGAGCAGGGCACCAGGAGGTAAACAATCTAGATGAGGAGGGTCTAGAGGTAGAGGGTCCAGGAGGAGAAGCTCTAAATTGAAGAGGGAGAATGACTAGAATTGTCTAGTCCTGAGTCTGCTAGACAGCTCTAAGCTCAGCCTTAATATCTCCAATCCTCTATAGCACATGAGTGTAGGGTTCAATGAGCATAGCGGAAGCAAAATAGATTTCAAAAATTTGCATAATGAAATGCCAAAAAATCAAACCTTAATCCCATGAACCTCTTGAAGATAAACAATCATATGCATATATATAGGTAAGTATAAAATAATATCTGTCATGCTATATCCAAAATTCTGGCAAAGTTTTCACTAGGCACTCAAATGTTCATCCTCCAATGTTGATCCACATGGGAGTTGATTTAAGATACTTGCTCCCTAACTTGGTTCCTCCTACTGAATTTTTACTCAAAGAATTCCTTGGGCTCTCTCTTAGTAGTACAATACTTTTCCAATGTTTTACCTCTCTTCCTCCTCTCTTGGCTTCTCTTTCTCTATTTTTCTTTTCTCCTTGCCTTTTTTAATTCTCTTCCTAAGCCCTTATCCTAAAATTAGACTTGTCCTTATTATGTTGGACTTATCTTAACAAGAAAAGGAAGAAAATTATGAAAGAATAGTGCCCTACAGGTCAATCACATGGATAATGTGATGGGACTATTCTGTATTATCTTCCTACTCATGTGTATGATATTGGTTATTTAATAGTTATGAGGCATTGTGTTTCATCATTTGCTGTATCATATAATGATTATGGCGAACCTCATAGATTAGGATAATAATTTTAGGGCCATGATGAGATCATGTCAGTATGACTTAAAATCTTGACAGCTCCAGTCTAAAATATTTTTAATCGTAGGATCATCGAGTTGGAGATCGATGATGTCGGTAAGACTGGTACATCCTATGTATGCTCGATAGAGAGGATGATTGATCTCACAATGACTTATGTGATGACACTAATACAAGGATGAAGGTGCTCATTGGAGAATGAGTTCACTGAACTGATCCACAGAGGAAACATCTGATGGAGCTTTATTAGTGTGTCAGCAGATGGTTCTCCAGTGAGAATGGAGCAAGTGATCCTTAGACCTGAGATCACCATCGTACCTTATGTATGTGGATCCATATTTTGATCTATTTTCTAGCACGATCTTTTAAGACATATGTAGGATGTTCTGAGTATGGTAAAGTATGCATAGAGATTATGAGTGATCAATAAAGAATCGATCACTCCTTGTAAGAGAAGAGAACATCTTATGTGGTTTCATAGGATGATGACTCAAAGACTCTCTGATCAGTGCAGGGATGAATGTTAGAAAAGATTTCTATTAGTTTATCAATCGAGTCATCATCATCAGATCGAGATACATATAGATAAATAATTAGACTTGACATAATTTCATGCCCATGGCCTGTTTGGGATATTGTGTGATCGAAAGATTGAATTGACGGTAACTCACCATGGAAGGATAATTTTTGATATTCTACTAAATTTTACATCTTTTGAGTAGTCATGCCACATTGCTAGATGTCAATCTTGACTTGTGGATCCTAATAAATTAAAAAATTTAATTCAAAAATTTAATTAAAAAGAGTTCTAATTAATTGATGCTTTTGGGTTTAATATGTTTTGGACCTAATTGGATTAGGTGCACTCATGCTTGGACCTACTGCTAGCTAGATGTGGAACCCAATAGGTCACACACAAAAGAAAATTGATCTAGGACTTGTGATTAGATCTTGTTGAACCTAATTGAATAAGGATTCCATCCTAATGGGTTTGAGTCAAACATGCTAACATGTGTTTCAACCCTAATCCCTAATCTATTTGGATTCATGGTTACATTTGGCTTTAAATGGTCAAACCAAAATTTATTTGTACTCCTGATCATGTACCTTTGAATGGTCAAAGGCTTGTCATTTAAGGAGTCCATGGCTCCTTAAATCTTGGGCATCCAAGTGTTGGATAAGAAGAAGGATTTCATGCCTTAATGCCCTTGCCATTTAATGCCACCAAGGAAGAGTTTTAAGTGAAGAAAGAGTTCTCCATGCCATAACTCTTCATGCTCCTTTGCTTTTTGCGTGAAAGGTTGGTTCACACACTTGGGATTTAATTGGAAGGATTTATAACACCATGAGATGGCTTGTTTCATAATTATCTCTTGGTTTTAGGAGTCCATGACTCCTTGGATTCTTTCCAAGCAAATAATCCCAAGAGATCCCACACATTTTCAGAGATGTTTGTGTGCCAAGAGTTGTGTGCCTCCTTAAATTTCCTCATGCCTCTTCATTCCTATTTAAGTGGAAGAGTTTCACATGAATTGTAGAGTCCCTTTAGCCCACGCACCTTTTGGTTTTGATGTCCAAGAGTTGGATGCAAGTTTGGGGATTTAAACAGCATCCAAGTGTTGGAGATAAATAAGGAACTCCATGCTAAAACAAGAGAGTTTTTCATGCCCCTAAGCTCCACGTCAAGAGGGTCTTCATGCCCCATGGTTTTGTGCGCTTAAGGAAAGGAAGAGTCCCCATATAGAAAGACTCTACCATTGGCCATGCGTGATGGTGTGCACGCTAAAGGAAAATCAGTGCTCTAGGGGAGAAGTCCTTTTAAGAGGGCTCCTCCATCTCACATGCCAAAAGTGGTTTCATGCCACTAGTTTTGATGACCAAATGTTGGGTGTAGTGGTGGGTGTTTGAGTTTAATCTATAGCTATTATTTAAGTTAGGATTTGAGCTGAAAATGGGGTGATTTCATAGGGCTTGGGTCTAGGTTCCTAATGTCCAAAAGTTGGACAGCAAAAGGGCTAAAGGATAAGATGTTCTACATGGCCAAAAGAGGGAAGAAAGGAGAGAGAAAATTACCAAGAGTTGGCAGGATAGGAGCAGCAGCTGAATTCCTTGAGAACAAAATTTAGTGAATCTAGATTGGGGAGAGTCCAAGATCGAGACTCATGTGGATCACCATTGGAGAGCACACGCTTGGGTGCCTCAAGGATACCAATCAGTGGGTAACTCGGATCTTCATGTTAGGTATATTTTCTATCATTTATTTATGCTATATGTTTATGTTTGATTAAATCAACAAGATGATTTTGGGTTTGGGGTTTGGATCACATGTTTTTAATAGTTGTTGCATATTAAAAAAAATTAAAATCTAATTCCACTGCACATTTGTATCCCAACAAGTTATTCAGACAACCTAGGAGAATGTGTAAGAAGAAGAGATTTAGAATGGATTGAATACTTAGCGTGCCACCCTATTTATAGTTGAGGAGCGGATGCATTCCAGATTATCTCGTGCCCTTCCCAAGCCTATCTCATGCCTCTCCTCAAATTCTCATGCTCATCAGATGTCTCATGACACATGGATAGCATCAAAAATTAATCCAAAGAGATGTCTTCTTGCAGAAGGACTCTTCGATGAAATTAATTTCCGATGTTTCTTTCGAGGTGTCGCAAAACTTCAAAGTTGTGCCAACTCCATCCAAGGGATAGAAATTTATCAAGTGACCATCCAATGGTCAATAAAAGAGGCACCAATTCTAAAATGGCATGGAGAAATATGAGGCATGCAGGAATTTAAGACTCAATAACCACTTGGACTCTAAGTCGAAGTGGCACCATAGATGAAGGGGCGGCTAGGGGTTAGGATAAGATCAAGGCTAACTTGATCAAAGACTTATCCATTCAATAAGCTATCTGATGGCCGACCAAAACCCATGCCCAAATTAAAAATTAGCATGAAAATAAAAATGGATAAGGTTGAGGAAAGGGGTGCCTCTCTCTAAGGGGCGCCAAACACCTTAGCGCACAAAACAAATCACCATGCACCAAGAGAGAGGATCTCTGGGGCATGGGATACCAGATAAATGGTGCCAACCTCTTGGCTCAACCAGCCAAGGGTCAATCCAAAATAGACCCAATCCAAGTATGAGTCTAATTAGATTTAATTAGCCTAACCAGGAACCAAAAAATCAAATCCGATTCGATTAGGAGCTAGGGTTTGCAACACATGCTAGCATGTTCATCCTACAAATAGGATCTAATCCAATTAGATCCTTGATCAATTCTCTTTATGTGTGACCCATTGGATTCTACATCTAGCCAGCAATAGGTTCATATGCAAGTTGATTTGATTTGATTAGAATCACTTCTAACCGATTTAGATCCAATCAAGTTAACTCGATTTCAATAATTAGAATCCTTTCTAATTGACGATCGAATTAAATTTTTTAGTTTGATCAAATCTATAAGATAAGATTGACATCTAGTAATATATCATATCTATTTGAAAGATATAAAATTTTAATAAAAATATCAAAAATATCTTTTAGTAGCAAGTTACCGTGTAATTGAATCCTACGATCATACTGCATCCTGAATATGACTATGGATATAAAATCTTATCAAATCCAATTTCATATTCATATTTTTTTCAATTTTATAATAATGATTCAATTAATAAAATATTAAAAATATTTTTTAATTTTTATTCTACTTTGATCGAAGTCTCCTTGATCATCATTTGATTAGAGCAAATAGGATGTAATTTCTTCTTATGAGGAGTGATCGATTTTATGTTGATCTACTCACAACCTTTATACACAATTCACCATATCCAAAATATCCCATACATAACTAAGTCATAAATGTGTATGAACCAAAATATGAATTCATGTATATAAGGTTGTATGGTAGTCTTAGGTCTAAGGATTACTTGCATAACTCCCACTAAGAGAAACATCTTCTGATAGATAAGTAAGACTCCATAAGATATTCTCAAGATGGATTAATTTAGTGAACTATTCTCTAATGAGCATCTACATCCTTGTATTAGTGTCTTACATAAGTGATTGTGAGATCTATCACCCTCTCCATCGAGCATACATAAGATGTGCCAGTCTTATCGAAAATATTGATCCCCGACTCAATAATCTAATGACAGAGAATTTTTTAGATTAAAATTTTAAAATTTTAGATCTCACAGACATGATCTCATCATAGCCCTAAAATCATTATCCTAATCTATGGGGTTTATCATAATCTTAACAAACATAAGATGCAGCATATGATGAAACATAAATATCTTTTATTTATCCATAAAAAATCAATTACATGAGTCCGTTGTTTTCATGGAGCTAGGCAGAAGGAATTGCACTTGCACTAAAGTCAATCATCTTTATATTTTAACCCCATACAATCAAGATGGTGATGGAATTGCTGCATGGTAGAGCTTTAGTGAATGGATCTGCTATGTTGTTCTTTATATATACTCGTTCAATGACTACATCTTGTCTCTCAATAATGTCACGAACAAGGTGGAAGCATCTTAGAATATGTTTGGATTTATGATGAGATCTTGATTTCTTTGCTTGAGCAATAGCTTCAGCATTATCATAGTAAAGTGGTATTGGGTTCTCAATCTCAGAAACAACATCCAATTTAGTGATGAAGTTCTTCATCTAGATAACTTCTTTGATGGCTTCTCTTATAGCTATGTACTCTGTCTCAGTAGTTGAGTCAGCTACAGTCTGTTATTTAAAATTTTTTCAACTCACTGCTCCACCATTAGAGTAAAGACATCCTGAAATGGATTTGCTATCATCTGGATTTGATTAAAAACTAGAGTTAGAATATCTTTCTAGTTTTAGATCAGATCTACTATATACCAAAAAAATATCTTTTATCTTTCTCAAGTACTTAAGAATATTTTTCATCACTTTTCAATGATCATCTCTTGGATCATCCTAAAATCTACTAGCAATGCCTAAAGCATAAGCAACTGAAGGAATGATCACATGCCCAATTGATCAGATCAGAGTGTAGTGAAATTCAAAATTTTTTTGATTTGATGTGCGATCCGATCGAGATGTGATCGCAATCATGGCTAAATTGATCATGCATCTAAATTAAGAGAAAATAGAGATTTAAATAATTTAAATCAAAATATAAGATGATCACATCATCTTGTCCGGGTAGATGAACTCCGCAGTCCAATGATCGTGGAGTTTCGAGGTTCACTGTTGACCTGTGTACTCGCCCAACCTCTATAGATATCTACTCAGGCTTGGACTAAGATGCTCTCTCCATCTTTGATTCATCTACTTGTAGATGAATCTATAAGCTCCTGGATCAGCCTTGGATCTGATCTCTGGCAGGGTTCTGACTAATGCTTGATCGCAGCCTTCTTGTTCCTTCACGTAGATTGAATGGAACTCGACTCTTTGAGACCACCAGATGGGACATCCAATTCCTTTGGGTGTGGGAGAGGATTAAAGATCAGAGAGGAGAGGGAGATGGCATGGAGAAGAGGAGAGGAGGCATGGGAACTTTCATGTTATGAATAGTAGTTCTCAAACAGCTTTGATATGGCAGCCTTTTATAGACTTTGATCGGATCAAAGTCCCATAGCCAAAGGACTCTACTTGGCTGCTGTCCACCACCTTTATTCCCTCATTTTGGTAGACCAAAACCAAAAAAAATCTGATGTGGAGAGTGTAAGGGATAAGGTGGTTGTCACCCAACTCAATCCTCTTCTGATTCAAATTCAAATGCTTCAAATTCGAATCCAAATTCAAATCTGAATTTGAACTCAAATGTAACCATCTCATTCTTAACCTTATCAGCAAGAGGATGGGATTTATCCCCTTCTCACTCCCTTCGTTATTTCTAAGTGGGCGACACACACATAGATGAAATCCATGTGGGCGTGCACCCCTTGATCATGGCAAAGAAACAATGTGGGCGCCAACATTTGGTGCCCCTCCACCTAATTTGATTAGGTGATTAGGTTTAACCTGAATGCACCAACACTTGGCACCCAATTGAGCTTGCTTCGATTTGGTTGAGCCCTATCCAATAGGTTGTTGGATTTGTACCCTAAAAGTTAATTGTTGGCTGACACATTATGTAATTCAATGGCCTAAACTTATACTTGTAATCTTTTTATTATCAATAAAAGGCTTTTTCTTTCCAATCATGTTTATGTATCCATGATTTGTCCTAAAAATTAACAAAGATGATTTTTGTATATTCTTAAAGAGTTAAGAATTTGAGACACATTAATTAGTAGTTAATTTCTAAATACTTATGATCAAAGGATCGTTACTGAGGACAGTGATCAATCTATTTGAGATCGATGCACAGTTCACTTCTCTTGTGGGCAGATGAGTCTCGGATCTATGGTGTAGAAACACTGGGATAAAGATATGGATGGTTGTTAGAGAATAACTTGTACTGAACATGACCAACATGAGAACCATATGGATATCTACTTACTCGTCAGTGGTCTTCTCGATGCTACAGTGGTGTGAGTGGTCCTTTGATCTATGGTACCATTGGCTATTCACAGTGAGGCTAATGGATTTGACTGCACGTTCTCTTGATCTCTAGCCATTCGGGTCCTTGCTATGTATGTTAGCTTCAGTAGGTTCAGATTCGCTGTTTAGAGTAGGATGCACCTAGATAAAATCTATCAACATTGGTAGAAAAAGAGAAGTCATATCCGATTTGGGAGACTGAGTTCAAAAAGTCTTTGGTGAATACTAAAAAAGAGTTTCTATGGGATTCATAAATGGATTCGAGTCGAACCAATCTTGTATATGACTGATGATGTGGTCTGACGAGTTCTCCATGACCTCCGTCAAGTCGGAACTCACAATTGAAAGTCTAAATCATATGATAACCACACCTAGAGATTTATATTTTTATTCTACTAAGTTGCCACTATATACTGCTAGGTGTCACTGGTGGATTGTGAGACTCATCGTACATCGTCTTGATGATCGATGGCCCTCGAAGAGTAGAATTAAAAATATTTCAATCCATCGATAAGAGTTTCGATGATATTGTGATGAAAATTATAATATATCTCACTACCAGATAGAATAAAACTTATAGGGTCATACATTAAGGGATTTAATCTCGAATTTACCAATTGAACTTATAAAATTCCAATTGGATTAAGATTTATTAAAATTCTATTAGTTTTTTTAGAACCATGCTAGCACACGGTTAAACCTAATTCTTCTCAGGACTTCGATTGGATCAAGTCCATAGCCTTGAACCTAACCTAAATCCAGTTAGATTTAATTAGGCTCTTAATTATGAGCCCAAGAGGATTTGATTATGTCAATTAGTTGGCATAATTATTCAAACATTATCTCTTCTTTATCTCCTAATTATCTCTAGGTATGCATGTAGAATAGATGGAAGATTGGGTGGCACCTTTCTTCTCTTTCGACAGAAATTGGGTGCCAAATCCTATAGGGGCTCGCCCCTCTTTTATGGCATGGCATGGAGGAGAAAGAGATGGGGCCATGCCCCATTCTTATTTGGATAGAAACCCTATTGTGGGGCACCAAGAGTTGGCGCCCCTTGGTGCCCCAACTATCTGACATATATTAGATGGGTGCCTCTTGTACCTACTTTAAGGGGCTGATCGTATACCATTTATATCTAATTTTAATTAAAATAAATCAGATTAAAAAAATAAAAGATTCATATAAGATAAGGATCTACTTTTTTAAGATAATTGGGTTCCTATTATGTGTCAGGATAGTGCCTATATAAAGGATATGTCTCTAGGATTTCTAGCTAATAGAGTTTTTGGTGAAATAAACTCCTCTCTCTCCCTTCTCCATGCCTCCTCTCCTCCCTCTCTTCTCTTACACACCCAAAAGTTGGGCATTCTCTTTTCCACATGCTAAGAGATAGTGCTTTGTGACTTCAAGGGTAAAGATTGAGGAGAAGAAGAAGAAGGCTGCTAATCAAGGAGTTGATCCCATAGTCCAGATCAAGGTGTTGATCAAAGTGTTCAAGGCTAAGATTCTTCTTGGCAAGAAGAGTTTTCTATGAAAAAAATTAGTTCAAGATTGATCTCGATGGATATCTGTAGAGGTGGGACATATGTGCGGTTCGAGTATCTACGAATCCGTGATCATCGAAAGCGATAAATATTTACCCACACCAAGACAATGAGATCCGATCTCATATTTATTTCTAAACTCCAAATTGTATATATGTATTTTTCTCCTGGGCTTGGGTAGGATTAGATTTGATCTTTTGCATGTGGGGTTAAAGGGTTTTATCCATTTTATTTTCTACTGTATTTTTTAAAAGTTTTGAAATCTACACATGTTGCCTATCTAATTTTCTAATAGTGGTATCAGAGCCATAAGTTTTTAAAAATATATATGATCTAGTTTCTAGATTAGATCTAAAAGTTTTAATGATTTAAAATTAATTTTATACTAATATAAGGTTATTCTAGTTTAGCGTTTACCCCTTATATTGTAAAGGTTGTCTTAGCATAAGATTGATCAATTTTGAAAACTACTTTTGAAATAATTAAATCAAATTTTTTAGATTTAAAAATTAGTATATGTGATATGTTTAATTTTATATTTAAATCTAAAATTAGAATGATTAAAAGTTCACATCAAACTGATATAAGGTTGTCCTGATATAGGGTTTATCCCCTATATTGTAAAGGTTGTCCTAATTTGATGTGAATAGATTTTTGAAAAGATATTTTTAAAAATATTTTAATCATTATTTTAGATCTGATTTTACATATATTTGATATGTGTAAATTTAGTTTTAGATCTAAAATTTAATGTATCTGTGATGCATATTTAATTTAGATTTGAAACTACATATGTTTGATATATGAAATTAGGTTTAGATCTGAAACAGTTTCAAGATCATAAGCCACTAATTATATACAATGAAATATAGTATAAAAATTATTTTTAGATCTAAAATTGTATTGTTGCATGTGGGTATGGGTTGAACAAATTAGATGTAGTGATCAAACTACAATTAGGGTTTAATTGATTAGATCAGGCTAGAATCTATTTTTGATTTTAAGCAATTGACTGAATCTAATCGATGAATGATTAGGATTAGATCAAAGGGGCTCAAAGTCGAGTTTAGTTGTAGTTGGTTGCATCGATTCATATTTTGATGTGAGTTGATTGAATTAAGATTGAATTTGACTTAGTGGTTTGGGCCCATTTCAATAGGTTAACCTAATTGATTCTAATCGACCAATTTGGTGTCTAAGGCAAGTATTTAGATGGTGGTTATTTAATTGATTATGTTGTCTAACCTGGCCAATTCTGATAGGTGTCTAAGGAAAGCAACGGGGAAAATCCCATGCATCTTAACTTACCTGGCCATTTTGGGAGATTCAATTTTGTGTTAGGTTACTTGTTGACTCGAGTTCACCCATGCTGACTAGGATAGTTAGACATATTGATGTGCTGACCTAATTTAATTAGTCGGATGTCAGATCTGCTGATTTAAAAGAGACCTAAACCCAAATTACCTCATTAAATATTAAGTCTAGAAGTCTTCCATCATTGTAGAGATATAGGTGCCTTCCTGGCATTGATCATTCTCATCTGATTTCAGTGGTTTGGTTGCATCGAAAAGGTACGATCACTTTATTGACATTTAATATCCTGGGGTAGAGATGGGGTTGGACCCAATAACTGTTAAGTGAGGATCCCAGTAATGGCTTTGCGCCCGCTGGTGAATGATGGATCTTTCTTAACTAAAAAATATGCCAATAACTGTTAGGTAAGATCACAGGACTTAGAGACCAAGCCCACTGCATCTTGCTTAGTGAAGCAATGGACAAAGTGTTATCCACTCATTGGTCTATATTCACTAATAACTGTTAGGTGAGTTATGTATAGATTAATGGGACCACAGCACCCACTTAAAATCTCTCATGTATAGGTTTCTATTTCTCCACCCGAGGAGTGTGGGAGATTCAAAAAAATAGTGGGATCATTTTTTTATTTTTAAAGTTCCTAGAACAAACAATCTTATAAGTACAAAATCTAACTAGAAACTGTTCTCTCTGTAGATAACTATGTTGAGTTCAAACGCCTTAGCTTGAATCCTCGATACAAATAGGTTGATCAGCACCAATTACAAAGACTGGCTTCAAAATCTAAGAATTATTCTCAATTCCAAAAAACTCACACATGTCCTGACCAGGAAGCGCCTGTGTTACCTGCTTGTCCATCCATTGATCAACGAGCTGTACTTGAGAAGTGAATAGATGAAGATAACAAGATAAAGTGCTACATCTTAGCATCCACGTCCAATAATCTTTAGCAATAACATGAAGACATGAGGACTGTTAGAAAAATGCTAGTTCACCTGCAAGAATTGTATGGTGAATAGAGTCCCACAGCTCGCTTTGAGGTCTCCTGAAGACTTTTCAGAGCGAAGATGTGTGATGGAGAGTCTGTCAATGATCATTGTCTGACAATGATCAAGGACATAGAGGAGCTTTAGAAGCTCAGAATGAACATGGATAAGGAACTACAGGTTGATCTGATCCTCCAATCTCTTTTTGATTCATATGGGCAGTTCATCATGAACTATCATATGAATAAGATTAATGCTACTTTGCCTGAGTAATTAAATATGCTGGTGACTGCAGAGGGCACTTTGAAGAGTTAAAGGGGCACAATTCTAGCTATAGAGTGGGCTTCCTCCAAAAGAAAGTCTTCTTTTAAGAAGAAGAAAAAGCCCACGAAGAAGCAGAAGAATGAAGCCAAACTCAAAAAATAGGTTCCTAAGAAAGCCGACGATAAAGAAAAATATTTCCATTGTAACGTCAAAGGCCACTAGAGGAGGAACTGTCTGGTCTACCTGGCGACTGTCAAGAGCAGGAAGAAGGATGGACCTTCTAAAGGTACATCTAAAATACTCATTATTGAAACTAATCTAATGATTTTCTCTTCTTCTAGTTGGGTTCTTGTTTCTGGTTCAAGTGCTCATTTGTGCATTTCAATGTAGGGTCTTGAAAAAGTTAGAGGGCTTAAGAAAAATGAGATCACTCTCTGGATCAGCAATAGAGCAAGGGTTGCTACTGTGGCTATCGGAATCTATCCTCTGCGACTACCGTTAGGACTTAGTTTGCTTTTGAAAGACTATTATTATGTATCTGTAGCTAGTAGAAATTTAATTTCTATCTCTGTGCTGGCATAGGATAACTATAATTTTTATTTTAATAAAGATATGTGTTCACTTTATTTTGAAAATAAAATTATTGCACGTACTTTCTTGATTAACGGTCTTTACCATTTGCATATCGATACGGGTGTAAATATTAATGAGCAAATAGTAAATGCCATAGGGTCTAAGAGACCTAGAGATAGGATTAGCCAAAAATATTTGTGGCATCTTAGGCTAGGCCATATTGGAGAGGACAGACTCAACAAACTGGAGAAAGATGATATTCTCGGACCAATGACTTTCGAGTCTTATCCAGTCTGTGAATTGTGCCTTCAAAGAAAGATGGCCAAGCTACTCTTTGTGGGATAAGAGTAAAGAGTCACTGAGATATTAGCCTTGGTACACACTGACGTGTGTGGTCCATTTGATGTACAAGTCAGGGGTGACTTTATCTACTTCATAACCTTTATCGATGATTATTCACGATATGGGTTTGTGTATCTAAGACATTGAAAGTCTGAAGCCTTTGAAAAGTTCATAGTGTTCAGACATAAAGTAGAAAAACAGACCGAAAAACCCATAAAGATTCTTCGATCAGATCGAGGAGAAAAATATCTTAGTAAAAAATTTTAGATCTATCTCAAAGATAATGGCATAGTCTCACTGTAGACACCTCTAGGGACACCTTAGCTTAACAGGATATCCAAGAGGAGAAATCAAACCTATTAGATATGGTTTGATCCATGATGAGCTTCACAGATCTTTCTGACTTTCTCTGGGGACATGCTTTGCTTTCTGTGATTCATCTTTTGTATCAGATTCTCTCTAAATCCATTCCTACCACACCATATGAGTTATGGCATGGTAAGAAGCCAACTCTTGGGTACCTCAAGATTTGGAGATGCTCGGTCCATGTCAAGCGACAACAGGCGAACAAGTTAGAGGCTAGGTCCTTTAAGGCTCGTTTTATAGGGTATCCTAAAAAAATCATGGGATACTACTTCTATCTTTCTGAGTATCATAATGTGATTGTGAGCCGTCATATCATCTTCTTGGAAAAAGAGTTTATCCAAGATGGAGGCAGTGGGATCAACATTGAGCTCGAAGAGAAAGTCTCTGAAGAGCATCGAGTCCAAGAACCTGAACTCAAAAATGAGCCAGTTGATGTGATACCTTCTCCATCTCGTGAATCAAGTAGGTTCTCCTATCCTCTTGAAAGGTATTTAGGTATTTTTATAGAAAATTTAGAGGAAGTATTCCTTGTAGGAGATAGGGTCATTAGGAATGATTTCAAAACCTACGATAAGGCAATGTTAGATGTAGACTACGAGAAATGGATGGAAGTGATGAAGTCAGAAATTGACTCCATGCATTCCAACCAGATTTGGTCCTTAGTAGATCCACCTGAAGGTATTGTACCTATTGGGTGCAAATGGATTTACAAAAGAAAGATTGGGTCAGATGGTAAGGTAGAGACCTATAAGGTAAGACTAATTGCAAATGGTTATAGTCAACGCGAAGATATTGACTATCATGAAATTTTTTTGCCCGTAGCTATACTGAAATCCATCTATACTCTGCTTGCCATAGCAGCATTTCATGATTATAAAATTTGATAGATGGATGTGAAAACTGTCTTTTTAAATGGATATCTTGAGGAAGATATCTATATAGAACAGCCTTTAGGTTTCACGTCCAGTGATAGTGATCACAAAGTCTGCAAGTTACAATGGTCTATTTATGGACTTAAGCAAGCATCTCAGAGTTGGAACACTCACTTCAATGATGTGATCAAAATATTTGATTTCATCAAAAATGAGGAAAAGCTGTGTGTGTACAAAAAGATCAGTGGGAGAGCTGTTACATTTCTCATATTTTACGTTGATGACATCCTCCTGATTGAGAATAATGTTCCATGCTGACGTCGGTCAAAGTATGGTTGTCGAAAGAGTTCACCATAAAAGACCTAAGAGAAGCTTCCTACATTCTTGGTATAAAGGTCTATAGAGATAGATCTAAGAGAATGATAGGACTCTTACAGCATATGTACATAGAAGAGGTGCTGAAGAAGTTCAGCATGAAAAACTCCAAAAGAGATCTTTTGCCCCTTAAACATGATATTTATCTCTCCAAGAAGATGTGTCCTGACACACCTGAGGAGATCTAGTGCATTAGCAAGATCCCTTATGCCTCAGTAATAGGAAGCCTCATGTAAGCCATGTTTTGTATATGGGGAGAATTCAGTGCAGGGGTAAAATAGTAATTTTAAAATTATTTCAAAATTATGATTTTACAGTGAAAAGATATTAATTAATCTAATTAATTAACATAAATTTATCCTACACTAGGATCTAAATATGATATATAGCATGCATTCATTTAAATTTGAAATTCAAATTCGAACAGTAAACACTTTACTGTAATGTGTTCAGAACACAATACCTTTGTGCGAGTAGTAGATCGTCGCAATCTGATCACCGTCGAAAGAGTCTGATCATCGCAATGCAGCCACACAGTATGTCTAGCCTCTATGAATCATCCACACGAAACTTCCGATCTGATCGACTCCTCACGAGTGCTAGCTCGTTGTAGAGCCCTTTTGACGGTGGATGCTGATCGAACTCCTTTGATCGATATCTATCGATTCTTCGAATATTTTGGATCATCAACAGACGTGCTTGAGAGGATGTTGAAGATCTTCCTGAGATTTTGTGGGCTCACGACACTCGTAGCTAACTTTCTCACTTCTCAAACCCCAGGCTAAAACTCTAGGGAACTCACCGAAAACCTTGCACCCACTTTTCTTTCTTTTCTTTCTTTTTCTCTTGGAAGGATATGGACTTCCTTCTCACGCACAAGACTTCTCACACCCCAAAATTTTTCTCCAAAAATCTTCTTCTAGCACGCCCCACTCTTCTCCTCCTTTTATAACAACGTCAAACGTCTTATCCAAAAGAAAGGATAAAGATGAGTAATTGCACATTTAAATTCAAATCAAATTTTGAATTCAAATGGACACCAACTCATCCCTTATCCACTAAAGATGTGAGACGTGGCTTAAATTGTGCATGGAGTGATTTCATGAGAAATCTTTTCTCATGTAATAAATGGGGCGTAAAAAAAGGGATAAGGCGTAAAGATTGATTGTCCATTCAAATTCAAACTTTATTTTGAATTTGAATGGCCAACCAATCATCCTTATCTATTTATATGGCACATTAAAGTGGGGCATGGAGAGGACTTGGTGTGAGGAAAAAATTCATGAGAAGTTCCTTCTCATGAATTCAAATGGGTGCAATGGAAGTGAGGTGGCACATGGAGATTGGGTCAAGGTGGTTTAATTATTTAAACCAACCTAATTGAACCAAATAAGTTAGGTCCAATTAGACTAAATTAAATCTAACTTAATTAGGCTTAATTAGACTCAATAAAATCTTAATCAAATCAGAAATTGACTAAGCCCAACCCCTGATCAAATCAGGGACCAAACCATCTTGACGATTAGGTCAACTCTTAACCTAATCGGGTCAAACCCAACTGAATCCAATTCAATTGGACTTGATCCAAAAATAATTACTCAATCAAATTGAGTTAATTAGTGATCAAATCATTAATTAAATCTCTCATAAATACTGAGTCCAAATCTGATGGGCAATCGGGCATCAGAATTCATCGATATGTAACCCTGATCGAAAAGTCCCAACCAGTGGGACTCTTGACCCCGATACCCATAATGTGTAGAACTCGTGATCAGAGAATCCTGATTCTCGATCACTGAGTTGCAAACATGTAGGATTCTACATCAGCCATCGAAGCAAATCTTGACAGTAGAAATAGCTCTAGAGTCAGTCACGTTCAGTGCAGATGTACCCTTACATCTCACCTGTATGCCATACCAGTGTCTCCACACTCATTAGTTAAGAGGACAACCAACCTATATGGCACACAACGACCTATGCTTGATAAATGTTGTCATCCTTGGTAACAACGTATCATTTGGTCGCGAACAAATTTAAGGACTAAACGACAAATCCTCCTTTATCGAGTCTAAATAGCCCTAAGGACTTCACCACAACATAGGAGTTCATTAGAAGATGAAACATTTTGTGATGAAAACTGCCAAAATAATTTTTATTAATTCATAATTTATGTACAAATATAAAAATGAGCACAACCATCAACAGACTGACGATTGGCTTTGGGACACTATTCCCAACAATCTTCCACTTGGCCTAAAGCCAATCGGTGCAGTATCTAATACCCATCTTCGATTTGTAGTTGTCGAACTCCTTCACCACAATGGCTTTAGTGAATGGGTCTGCTAGGTTCTCCTTCCCATCAATCTTCTAAAGATCGACGTCACCTCGATCCATAATTTCCTGGATGAGATGGTAGCGGCGCAGAATATGTTTCGTCCGCTGGTGTGCCTTTGGTTCCTTCGCCTGAGCAATGGCTCTAGAGCTATCACAGTAGAGCAGAACTAGACCAACAAGGGAGGGTGCTACTCCGAGCTCGGTGATGAATTTTCTCAGCCACACCGCTTCTTTGGTAGCATCTGATGGAGCGACATACTCCACCTCACAAACTGAATCAGCCACTGTGTGCTGCTTGAAACTTTTCCAGCAGATAGCCCCACCATTAAGGATAAAAATAAATCCCGACACACTTTTGTTGTCATCGTGATCAGACTAAAAACTAGAGTCTGTAAACCCTATAAGTCTCAAGTCTGATTCACCATAAACAAGCCACTGGTCCTTAGTATTTCTTAAATACTTCAGGATGGTTTTAACAACCTTCCAGTGATTCTCCCCTGGATCAGATTGGTATCTACTCACTACTCTTAGTGAGTATGCCACATCTGGTCGTGTACATGTCATGGCGTACATGATAGATCCCACTGTCGAAGCATATGGAATCCTACCCATACGCTCTCTCTCTTGAGGTGTTGACGGACAATCCCTCTTCGAGAGAAAAATTCCATGGCCTATCAGAAGATAGCCTTTCTTGGAATTCTCCATGCTGAACCTCTTCAGCATAGTATCAATGTACGTGGACTGAGATAAATCAAGCAACCTTTTAGATCTATCCCTATAGATCTTCATCCCTAGGATGTAGGAAGCTTCTCCCAGATCCTTCATGGAGAACTGTGACGACAGTCAAATCTTTATTCTCTGTAATGCAGGGACATCATTTCCGATTAAGAAAATATCATCCACATACAATACAAGAAATATTACTACTGGACCATTAGCCCACTTATAAATGCATGGCTCTTCTCCATTCTTAATGAAGCCATACGTCTTGATCGTCTTATCAAATTGTATGTTCCAACTCCGTGATGCCTGCTTAAGTCCATAAATGGACCTCTATAGCCTGCACACCTTAGACTCATCTATGGATGTGAATCCTTCAGGTTGTATCATATACATCTCTTCATCCAGCTCTTCGTTTAGAAAAACTATCTTCACATCCATCTGCCAGATTTTATAGTCCAGATGGGCAGCTATCGCAAGCATAATCCGAATGGATTTGAGCATTGCCACAGGAGAAAATATCTCGTCATAGTCTATACCATAACAATGACGATATCCCTTGGCAACCAGATGGGCTTTATAGATTTCCACCTTTCCGTCTGTGCCTCTCATCCTCTTGAAGACCCGCTTACACCCTATGGGTTTTACTCCTTCAGGTGGGTCAACCAATGTCCACACATCATTGTCCTTCATGGACTTCATTTTAGATTTCATAGCCTCCAGCCATTTCTCAGAGTCGGGTCTCTGCATTGTATCCATGTAGGTGATCGGATCCTCATCATTTTTATCAAGTTCGATAGAATCGCCGTCCCGGACCAAGAAACCATAGTATCTATCCGGTTGATGTGGTACTCTACCAGATCACCTTAAGGGTGCTTGAACAATGGGCTCCGGATCTGATCTAACCAAATCCGGTTCAGGTTCAGCAACTTGTGTCGATTTTTTCACCTGTCGAAATTCGTCAAGTTCGACCTTAGAGGCAACAGTCCCTTCACCAAGGAACTTCTTTTCCAAAAAGATTGCCTTAAGACTGACAAACACTTTTTGCTCATCAGCTAGGTAGAAGTAATACCCTTTTGAGTACCCTATAAAATTATACTTGTCAGACCTAGGTCCAAGCTTATCCATAATTAAATATTTAACATAAGCCGGACACCCCCAAACCCTAAGGTGCGAGAGTACTGGCTTACATCCTATCCATATCTCATATGACGTTTTGGTTACAGACTTACTCGAAACTCTATTTAGAAGGTAACAAGCCGATTCAAGCACATATCCCCAGAGAGAGATCGGCAGACCAGCAAACTCCATCATGGATCAAACCATGTCCAACAAGGTCCGATTCCTCCTTTCAGATACACCATTATGTTGTGGTGTTCCAAGAGGAGTCTACTGAGAGAGAATCCTATTCTCCCCAAGATATGTCAGAAAATCATTGGAAAGGTATTCACCTCCTCAATCAGATCGAAGAGTTTTAATACACTTTTCAGTTTATTTTTCTACCTCATTTTGGAATAGTTTGAACATTTCAAACGACTTTGATTTATACTTTATTAAATAGACATACCCATACCTTGATAGGTTGTCTGTGAAGGTTATGAAGTAGAAATATCCACCTCTTGCACTTGAGCTCATGGGTCCACATACATCAGAATGTACCAAACCCAAGAGTTCACTGGCTCACTCATCTTTTCCAGTAAAAGGTGATTTGGTCATTTTACCAAGAAGACAGGACTCACAGGTTGGAAGTAATTCACAATCACCTACTTCAAGAATTCCTTCTTGAGCCAACCTATTTATCCTGTTCTTATTGATATGACCTAGCCTACAGTGCCAAAGATAGACTTCTGACACATTATCTATTCTAGGACATTTACCAGAGGTTTGAACCACATTAACAGGTTGTGATAGAAAGTAAATTTCATTATTAAGTTGTCCAACAAACATTATAACACCATTCAAAATGATATTGCAAATATTTTTTTTTATTAAAAATTGATAACCGTTCATGGCCAAAAGGCCTACAGAAATAATATTTAATAAAAAGCTTAGACAATAGTGACATTCACTCAGAATTATATTTCGAGAATTGATTACAAGGTTCATGATTCCTAATGCTTGAACTGAAACTTTGCTTCCATCTCCAACGTTCAGGAATCTATCGCCTTCATCAAATCTCCTACTGACCTGTAGACCCTGCATCGAATTGCAAATATGATAAGGGCTTCCGGTATCCAATACCCAGGTAGTAGTATCACAAATGAAAAAGTTGCAAGGTGTTATCATATAAGTACCTTGCTTCTTCTTCGGTCTGTTCGGGTCCAGGGAAGCAATGTATAAAGGACAGTTTCTCTTTCAGTGCCCCTGCTTCTTGCAAAAGAAGCACTCCGCCTGGCTCTGGTCGGGCTTGCGCTTCTTGGTCTGACCCTGTGCAGACGTCCCAGCATGCAGCTGCACCTTCTTATTCTTCTTCTTCTTGTTCTTCTTCTTCCCTTTCTTAAAGGGTCGACGATCAAAAGAAGACCCTCCCACAACATTCACCGACTCCTTATGGAGCTGGTGATCCTTCTCAAAGTTCTACAGCAACCCCAACAAACCGTGGTAGTTTACTATAGGCATTGTCATCCGAAAATGAGTAAGGAAGGAGAGGAAGGACTTGGGCAATGAATTAAGGATCGCATCCTTACCAAGCTGCTCGTGCAGGGGAAAGCCCAGTTTAGTTAGGTGCTCAATCATTTCGATCATGTATAGTACATGATCAGTGACTGAGGCTCCATCTCTCATCCGAGTATTGAAAATGGCACAACTAGTTTTGTACCTTTCAACATCGTTAGGCATGCCAAATGAGTCGTTCAACATTTGAAGTATCTCCTGTGGCTGGGCGTTCTCGAACCTGCGGCTGAACTCATCGTTCATTGTCGCCAGCATAATGCACCGAACCGTGGTATGGTCGTTGAGCCACTTCTGATAAGTGTCTCAGACCGTCCCTCTAATATTCGGGGCTGGCTCCTCAGGTACCGGATCCATTACTATATAAAGGATCCGCTCATGCTCAAGGATGATTTTTAATTTTCGATACCATCTATCAAAATTAGGTCTCATGAGCTTATCATTATCTAATAATGACCGGAGGGACAGGGTAGTGGCCATAGCTGCATAAAGAAAAATCAGACCTCTATTAGTACATAAATTATAAATACTAAAGACTTGGACTTTAGTCTAAAGTTTCTCTCAATATTTTTACGAATTGGTAGCCTCAACCTCCAATTCGAGGAATTACTTTAATTCCTTAGTGGATACTAGAATCCACACAGACTACACACAAGCCCAACTTTGGTTGGTCAACCCATGTGCATCTATGGGTAGGTTCATAACCAGTTGTTTCTCTAAACAACTTCTAGTAATTGATTTTGCCCCAGAACCTAATCAGTAGGCTTTGGCCTCCACTGAAAAGATCTGGTTAGGTCCAACCATTGACATGATTTGATTTGGTGAATCAGACCAATAAATGATTAGGCCCGACTTTGGCCGGCCAACCTGACCACCATCAGAAAGACTCAAACTAAATTATCATATTATGAATGATAATTCCATTAGTCAATAAGCACCAGGCCTTTGGGCCTCCAATGATTATTAAACTAATGGACTCATTATCACTCACTTGATGGGAGGCTATGACTTAGTTATCAATATAACTTAATCATTTTTAGGGACCTAATAATTTTTGAAGATTTTATTAAAGGATAGATGAGAAGAAAATATCCAGCCAATTTCAATCCTCCCACTGACTTCACCAAGTCAGATTAAAAAAGATTTAATTAAAGCTAGCAATAGGAGCACCTAAATCAGTCAAACTGATTTACCTAATGACATGGGTGAGCCCTAATCATCAAGTGATCTAATCAAAACCTAATTCATCAGGTTGGCCAGGTAAGTGAGATCAGTGGTGGGGATAAGCCATTAACTCATCAGAGATCGAATCACTGCGAGTAGCTCCCGCTTAAAAATCACTGGTCAAACTGTCAAACTTACCTTAGACACCAACCGGTTCATTAGTTTTAATTTGATCAACTTAGTAAATAGGGTTCCACGGCATAGCCATGAATTAAGTCCATCTTGGTCTAGTTAAAGACATGGACCCATCCAACTACAACTATTGGAGTTAAGTCTAGAGTATCCTTGACCTAATCTAATTCAACTTTTGATTAGATTTGATCAATTACTCTAATTTAGTTCATTTCTTTAAGCTAACCTTAGGTCTAACCCAATTATGGACCTAATCCATCTAACCAATTGACCCACAAGTTTATGCAATTGTCTTAGGTCTTAATTCATAATTCTAAACCTACTAGACAACACTTAATTCTTTTAATTAAGTATTTGGGCTGATGGGTCAGGGTTTGGCATTTCTAAAATAATTTTTCAAATTTGAAAGGTTTTATTTTTTGTTCACCAAATATGTTGACTCATTTCACAAATAGATCAGCACATTTCATAAATAGCAATCCTATTGCTAATTACATAACAGAAAATAACTCAATCAAAATAAATCATGAATATTTCTTTAGATCTAATCTAACACATTCATGATAAATTTCATAATTGAACCTTTACAATTAATTTCTTTCGCTGCTTCATCTACATCTTGATTCTCAATCACTGAGTCCCAAACATGTAGGATTCTACATCAGCCATCAGATCAGATAGGAACCTCTAATGTGTGTGACCCCGTAGGTTCGAACCTAAGCCGGTAGCATAGGAACCAATTTCTGTACTAATCGAAGTGACCATCTAGCAATGGTACCCGATATTCGGATAGGTTGAAGAGTCACAATTGCAATACTCAGAACCTACATGAATATGGTTATTGTATAATTCATCCTTTTGACCCCTGTATTTAGGATGACTCAGGGTTAAACTGTGAACCCTGATCAGATCATCTGAATCGTGCTCAACTCAAACAGTCCTGTGACTCCTCATAAGGACTACCCTGGTCAAGGTTTTACTAAATTAAAACACGACTGTACACAGCTCCAAAACTGGAGTGGTCAATCCCATCTTGACACACGCACTGACAAGTCAAGTACTTGACTACACCCAGCAGTCTTCCGTTACTAAATTAGAAATTCAGGTAGTCCAGTGCCTAAGTGCAGTGAGTTGCTTGCAAGTCACCGTGACGGTCTCAGGTCGGAGGGACATTTATACCCATATTTCATTGAAGCAAATCTTGACAGCAGAAATAGCTCCAGAGTCGGTCATGTTCAGTGCAGATGTACCCTTACATCTCACCTGTATGCCATACCAGTGTCTCCACACTCATTAGTTAAGAAGACAACCAACCTATATGGCACACAACGACCTATGCTTGATAAACGTTGTCATCCTTGGTAACAACGTATCATTTGGTCGCGAACAGATTTAAGGACTAAATGATAAATCCTCCTTTATCGAGTCTAAATAGTCCTAAGGACTTCACCACAACATAGGAGTTCATTAGAAGATGAAATATTTTGTGATGAAAAATACCAAAATAATTTTTATTAATTCATAATTCATGTACAAATACAAAAATGAGCACAACCATCAACAGACTGATGATTGGCTTTGGAACACTATTCCCAACAATGTACACGTCCTGATATAGCACTTGCCGTGAGTGTCACAAGTAGATATCAGGTGAATCCAGTTGAAGAACACTGGATTGCTGTTAAGAACATCCTTAAGTACTTAAGAAGGATTAAAGATTTGATGTTGGTATTTGGTAGAGGATTGGAGCTGAAAGTTGAGAGATATGCCGATTCAGACTTTATGACTGATGTCGATGATAAAAAGTCTACATCAGGGTGTATCTTCTTGTGTAATGATGGTGTGGTTAGCTGGAAGTGTTTTAAGCAGCCGATCATTGCAGATTCGATCATGGAAGCCCAATACATCATCGCCTCTTAAGCTGCTAAGGAAGTCTTTTGGTTCAAAAAGTTTATTGCAGAAATGGATGTGATGCCATCAGAAACCATTGCACTGCACTGCGACAACGATGGTGCCATAGCCCTTGCTAAGGAGCCTAGATTTCACCAGAAGTCCAAGCACATAAAGCGGTAGTTTCACATCATATGCGAATATCTCAAAAAAAAATTCGTTGAGATGCAGAGAGTCGACTCCGTGCTGAACATAACGGACCTACTGACCAAGCCTCTCAGCCAGTAGAAGATCGAAGCTCATCTTAAGAAGATGGGTCTTAGGTATATGGCCAATTGGCTTTAGATCAAGTGGGAGTTTGTTGGATTTGTATCCTAAAAGTCAATTGTTGGCCGACACATTATGTAATTCTCAGGCCTAAACTTGAACTTATAATCTTTTTATTATCAATAAAGGATTTTTTCTTTTCAATCATATTTATGTGTCCATGATTTGTCTTAAAAATTAACAGATAATTTTTGTATATTCTTAAAGAGTTAAGAATTTGAGATATATTAATTATTGGTTAATTTCTAAATACTTTCAATCAAAGGATCATCACGGAGGACAGTGATCAATCTATTTGAGATCGATGCATGGTTCACCTTCCTTGCGGGTAGATGAGTCTCAGATCTACAGTGTAGAGACACTGGAATGAAGGTGTAGGTGGTTGTTAGAGAATAACTTGCACTGAGCATGACCAACACGAAAATCATATGGATGTCTACTCACTCATCATTGATCTTCTCGATGTTGTAGTGGTGTGAGTGATCCTTTGACTTGCAGTGCCATTGGCTATTCTTAGCAAGGCTACTAGGTTTGATTGCATATTTTTTTGATCTCTAGTCATTCGGATCCTTGCTGTGTATGTTGGCTTCAGTAGGTTCAGGTTTGCTGTTTGGAGTAGGATGCACCTAGATAGAATCTATTGATCTTGATAGAAAAGGAGAAGTCCTATGCAATTTATGTAACTGAGTTCAGAAAGTCTTTGGCCAAAGCAAGTGTGAATACTGAAAAAAAAATTTCACGAGATTCACAAATAAATTTGAATCGAGCCAATCTTGCATATGACTGATGATAGGGTCTAACGAGTTCTCCATGATCTCTGTCAAGTCAGGACTCATAATAGAAAGACTGAATCATACGATAACTGTACCTAAGGATTCATATTTTTATTTTACTAGATTGTCACTACATACTGCTAGGTGTCACTGGTGAATTGTGAGACTCATCGAGCGTCATCTTGATGATCGATGATCCTCGAAGGATAGAATTGAAAATGTTTCAATCTATCGAAAAGAGTTTCGATGATATTATGATGGAGACCATAATATATCTCACTACCAGATAGAATGAAACCTATAGGATGACATATTAAGAGATTTAATCTCAAATTTATCAATTGGACTTATGAAGTTTCAATTAGGTTCAGATTTATTGAAATCCTTTTAGGTTTATGAGAGTTATGCTAGCACATGGTTAAACTTAATTCTTCTCAGAACTTCGATTTGATCAAGTCCATAGCCTTGAACCTAATCTAAATCTAGTTGGATTTAATTAGGCTCTTAATTATGAGCCCAAGAAGATTTGATTAAGTCAATTAGTTGGCATAATTATCCTAACATTATCTCTTCTTTATCTCCTAATTATCTCTATGTGTGCATGTAGAATAGATGGAAGATTGGGTGGCACCGTCCTTCTCTTTTGGCAAGAATTGGGCACCAAATCCTAGAGGGGCCCACCCCCTCTTATGTGGCATGGCATGGAGGAGAGAGAGGTGGGGCCATGCCCCATTCTTATTTGGATAGAAACCCTATTGTGGGGTGCCAACTACCTGAGATGTATTAGATAGGCACCTCTTGTACCTACTTTAAGGGGCTGATCATATAACTCTTGGCATCCCAACTACTTGATATGTTTTAGATGGGCACCTCTTGTATCTACTTTAAGGAGCTGATCATATACCACTTATATTTAGTTTTAATTGGAATAAATTAGATTAAAAAGATAGAAAATTCTTATGAGATAAGGATCTATCTTTTTAAGATAATTGGATTCCTATTATGTGTCAGGGTAGTGCCTATATAAAGGGTATGTCTCTTAGGTTTCTAGCTAATAGAGTTTTTGGTGAAATAAACTCCTCTCTCTCCCTTCTCCATGCCTCCTCTCCTACCTCTCTTCTCTTCCATGCCCAAAAGTTGGGTGTCCCCTTTTCCACTCACCAAGAGGTAGTGCTTTGTGACTTCAAGAGTGAAGATCGAGGAGAAGAAGAAGAAAGCTACTCATCAAGGAGTTGATCTCACAGTCCAGATCAAGGTGTTGATCAAAGTATTCAAGGCTAAGATTCTTCTTGAGAAGAAGAGTCTTCTACGAGGAGAAATTAGTTCAAGATTGATCCCGATGAATACCCATAGAGGTCGGACACGTATGTGGCTCTAGCATCTACGATTCCATGATCATCGAAAGTGGTAAATATCTATCCATGCCAAGGTAATGAGATCTAATCTCATATTTGTTTCTAAACTCTAGATTGTATATATGTATTTTTCTCCTGGGTTTGGGTAGGATTAGATTTGATCTTTTGCATGTGGGGTTAAAAGGTTTAACCAGTTTTATTTTTCGCTACATTTTTTAAAAGTTTTGAAATCTACACATGCTGTCTACCCAATTTTCTAACATAGGGAATCTAAATCAAGTAGGAGAAAATGGGTTTAACCATGTGCTAGCATAGTTTTCTTAAATCCAAAGCTAGAACTTTAATTAGTCCTAACCCAATCAGACTACACTAGCTCAATTGTGCAATCCTAGACCAAAACTCTTGTTTGTGTGACCCCATAGGTCCAATTGTGTCTGGTAGTAAAAAATATTATGATCTCCATCATCAATAATATCATTAAAATCTCTTTCAATAGATTGAAACCTTTTCAATTCAGTCAATTAAGAATTATTGATCATCAAAATGATTCTTAATTAGTCTCACGATTTACCAGTGACACCTGCAGTATGTGATGGCAATCCAATAGAACTGAATGATGAACCTCTAGGTGCAGTTACCATATGATTCAGTTCTTCTATCGTGAGTCCTGACAAGTTATAGGTTAACTTGTCAAACCTCATTCTTATCATATGCTAGAATCAACCAACATGAGTTCAATGTGAAAATCAATAGAAACATCTTTCGATCTTTAGCACTACCATGACCATGAGCTTTAAGACTCAATCTCATGATCTATATAGGATTACTCCTCATCTATCAAAATTGATAGATCCTATCTTGGTGCGCACTCTATTCCTATAGTAAGTCTACAGTAGCAACATATACCTCAAGGCTCCATCTGGCTAGAAGATTGAGTTATAGTGTAGTCAAGCTACAGCACCCTCAAGGTGAATGGCCGATACACCTCAAGTCAGAGAACTAAACAACTATTGCAACATCAAGTATGTCACCGATGAGAAGGTAGATATCCTAGTGACTACTCATGATTGATCACGCTCAGTACCCTCATTTCTAATAAGCACTTGCACTTTCGCTCTAGTATCTCTACACCATAGATTCAAGACTCATCTTGTTAGATGTATGTCCTAGAAGCCAGATTAGTTGACACATATATACATTCTAAAGGCATAATTTTGTAATTAAATTTTATATATTAATAAAATTTGAGTTTTTATCCATTCACATCTATGTTTATTATATCTGTGAATCATCTATTAAGTTAATGGGTATGATAACATATATTCTCAAGAGTTGAGAATTTGAGATATGTGTTATTATTAGTTAACTCATAAATTACTTTCGATCGTAGGATTATTATGGGGATGGTGATTGATCCAGAAAAATTGATGCATGATCACTTTCTTAAGGTAGATGAGTTTTGAATTTATAATATGGAGACATCAGAATGAAAGTATAAATGCTTGTTAGGAACAAAGATACTGAGTGTGATCAATCTCGAGTAGTTACAAGGATATCTATCTTCTCGTCAGTGACATACTCATGCTGCAGTAGTATGTTTAGTTCTCTGACCTGAGATGCATCGATAGTTCATCTTGAGGGTGCTGTAGTTTGACTACACCATAGTCGGTCTCCTAGCCATATGGAGTCTTGAGGTGTATATTGATTGCAGTATGTTCATTGTAGGAATTAGATTACATTAAGATGGGATCTATCAACCTCGGTAGAAGAGTAGTCCTATATAGATCATGAGATTGAATCCTAAAGTCTATGGTCATGATAATGTAAATGATGGAAATATGTTTCTATAAGGTTTCACATCAGACTCAAATCGATTGATTCCAATATATGATAGGGATAAGATTTGATGAGTTATCCTTGATCTCTATCCTGTCGGGACTTATGATAGAAGAATCGAATCATATGGTAACTGCACCTAGAGGTACATCCCTTCAGTTATGCTGGCTTGTCACTATATATTGTTAGATGTCACTAGTTGATTGTAAGAGCTCACTAGGATCGTACTGGATCGATGATCCTTGATGGATATGAATTAGAATTGTTCCAACCTATTGAAAGTAGTTTCAATGATACTATAATGGAGATCATGGTATATCTCACTATCAGACAGAATTGAATCTATGGGGTCACATAATAAGAGATTTGATCTTGGATTGATCTAATTGGGCTTGTGAAGTCATAATTGGATTAGGATTTTATGAAATCCTATTGGGTTTAGGCACACCATGCTAGCATATGGTAAACCCAAATTCTTCTTTGGACTTGATTCCTTATTGGATAAGGCTCAGATCGAGTCAATTGCCTTAGTCCTAACCTAATCCATTTGGGTTTAGGGGGCACCACATTGGGCACCTCAATAGAATTGGGTCAAGTCAATTAGTTGGCTCATTTTCTCTTTTTCTTCCTTGACTTGGCGCAAGTTTTATAAAAGGGGCACATGCCACCTCTAGATGAGATCAAGAGGGGCACATGCCTTGGCATGTTCCAGGTGTGCTCACCATTAGAATTCATGTGGAGGAAGGAAAGAGGCACACACCCCTCTTTGGTTCCAGCATGAGGAGAAGGGAGAGAGGGCACACGCCTCCTCTCTCTCTTGCTTGGATGAGGACAAGTGGCTGCCAAGTGTTGGTGCCCACTTTACTTACCTATTTGGGAGAGATCACATACCATTTAGATCTAATTTTTTTAGGAAGAAAATCAGATTAAGTGGAATGAGTTGTTATAAGATAATAACCAGCCATTTTATCCTGATTGATTTGAATTTTGAATTCAAATCAAGGGTCTATAAAAGTGTAGCCTTTTAGGATTTGTCAAGTGATGCAAATCAGATTTTCATAGTCTCTTCCTGTATCTACACCTCCTCTCCCTCTCCACCCTATTCCATGCCCACGAGTTTAGCGTTCCTATCCCCACATGCCTAAGATTGTTAAGCAAACCTTGTCTTGTGCCAAGAAAAGGAGAAAGTGAGTTCTTAAAGGTTGAGATTGTGAGGAAGATCAAGAGTTGATCTATAATCTAGAAAGGCTTACAAGAAGGATGATTCAAGGTTGATCTCGGTGGATACCTATAGAGATCAGGCACGTGCATGGCTCAACAGCAAATTCCCTTCAGATCTACAAAAATTGGATTGCGATGTTTATCTATCCGCGTAAGGTGATAATGAGATTATCACAGCCCTTTTGCATACTGATTTCTTGCTTTAGTTTTCTGATTTAGATCTATGATCAGTTGTTGGATTGGTTTAAGGTTTTGAATTCCACTGCTTCTTTGATTAATCAATCCGGTATTGAACCCGATCCTTCAATTGGTATCAGAGCTAGATTTTTGTGATCATAGATCAAAGTTAGATTTATTTTTAGATGAGCTCTAAAATTTTTAGTAGATCTAAAAGGAGTTTTAGATTAAATCAGTATGTTTAAGACTAGATCTAAAACATATTTGATTTATGTATGCATATTTGATATGTAGATCTAGTTATACATATGAGATATGTGGATTTAGTTTGTTTTGAGTAGCCTAGTACTCAGTATGGGGACATCACCATGGCCGTTCAGTCATAAGAGGAAGCAGAGATTAAAGTCTCTCTCTTGCCCAATCGACGGGTTCTCTTATGGCTTGTAAGGATACCGCTTGTGATGTCTCGTGAAGAAGAATAATGAAAAGAGGATTTTTTGTATGACATACATCATAGATCTAAACTAGACTTATTTTCAGATGAGATCTGAAGTTTGTTGTAGATCTAAAAGAAATTTTAGATTGGATCAGCATATTTTTATATATATGAGATATATATACTTGTATATGAGATATGTAGATTGAATCATTCATATGAGATATGTAGATTTAGTTTGTTCTGAGTAGCCTAGTGCTTGAAATGGGTACATCATCATGGCTGTCTGATCATAAAAGGAAGTGAGATTAAATTCTCTCTCTTGCCTAATCGATGGATTCTCTTATAGTATACAGGGGTGTCGCTCATGATATCTCATGAAGAAGAATAGCGAAAAGAGAAAAAACTTAATTTTCTGTGAAATCCTATATCCAAAAATTTTAGGATCTTTTGTTTATGATGCATGTTTAAGTTGTTTAGATCTAAAAAGATATTTTCATATCCAAACTAGAACTTTAATGATGCATATATGTTTTTAGAACATTGAAATCTATAGCTGGCATGCTTGTGGAGTTGACTCGATTTTTGTTCGAGTTGACTCAAGACCCTGGTGGGTCGGCTTAGTTTGCAGATGAGCCAACTCAGTTGTGCAGCTGAGGCTTATAGATTTTTATTCATCGCAGTTGAGTCGACTCAGTTTGAGAGTTGAGCTGACTCACTATGATGAGTCGACTCGAATTTAGGGTGAGTCGACTTATGTCTGTGGACAGTGAATTAAAAAAAAAAATTCATCCAATCGTATCGGATACTAGGAGGGATGAATAGATTAGTAATTAAAATTTTTTAGAATGTTTAAAAAATCTCACCTTGATTCACAGTAGAAAATAATCAAGATTAAAGAAGCTCCTCGATCGAATTGCTTCACGAGATCTGGATGCAAAGATGCTCTACTTCGTGTGCACACCAAACTGTATAGAAGAGAGGAATAAATATTTTCTTTGGAGAGGAAAGAGATGAAGCTTTAAGATCTGATTTTCAAGCTCTTGGAACAGCCCACATGTCACCACAAGTGATGGAGGATGGCTAGGAGGAGAAAGATGGCCAGGGGAGCCGCTAAGGAAGAGAGACGCCCAAGAGAGAGTGTCTCCATGTCTAACCCAATGTTTGATTCATTGTTTCTCTTCTCCCCACCTCTCCTTAAATAGGCAAGAGGTCCTAGATCAAATCAAACTCCTTTAGGTGTTAGAAGTAGGACTCTCCATGTTTGAATTAAATCTAAACTCTCTAGAGCACAAAGAATCCCAATTCAAGTAGGAGAGGCACCAACTTGCACCTCCCTTCATTATGCCGCACAGCCAAGGGGAGGAGGCTATTTCCAGTCTTCTCTCAAACACCTTGGTCAACCATAAAGGTGAGAGAATATCAGGGAAAGATGGCTAAGTGCACCAAATCAGATTTGGTTTAGATTTGGGTTCAATTCGAATCCAATTCGAATCAATTTCGAAAAGGCTGCTAATCCTAATCTAATTAGGATTCTTGTCCAATTCTATCTTGGATAATTAATCCAATCAAGCCTTAATAAAATTAAGTATAATTAAATTATATTTGATCTAAAATAATTAAAACTCAAATTGAATCTTTCATAACTGCTTGGATCATTGATTTGATTTAATTCATCTTCAGAATCAAACCTGCACCTCATGTGCAGTGCTAGCTGGATATAATCAGTGTTTAATTTCATATAACCTATAACTTAATTCTCAATCAGGTTAATCTATATATTCAATCAAATCTCATACTTTCAAATTGAATACATAAATATTCGATCAATTCTATTCTACATTGTTTGATTTTTGTGCGTGACTCTATAGGTTCAAACACTAAGTCGGTAGCATAGGAACTCCTTCCTATACTAATCGAAGTGACCATCTAGCAATGATACCCAACATCCGGATAGGTAGAATAATTATAAAGTAATATTCAAGAATCTCAATATATGGTTACTGCATAATTCATTCTTTTGACCCTAGTACTCAAGGTGACCAAGGATTTAACTGTCAACCCTAAAACAGTCAGCCATATTGTATCTCAACCTTTCACATCCATCATATGGATTATCCTGGCCAAGATTTTATTAAATTAAAATATAGTGATATATTAACTCCTATAATTCAGAGAGGTTGATCCCATCTTGATCCACACATAGACTTCATAAGTACTTGATTGTACCCAGTAGTTTTTTATCACTGCATCAGAAATACAGATAGTCTGGCACCAAAGCACAATGAGTTGCTTGCAAGTCACTATGATGATCTCAAGTCAGAAGGATACTTATGCCCATATGCTCTACGAGTTGCTCTTGACAGTAAAGTACTTAATAGGTGAGTCACTTGTTCAGTAACGATGTACTCATACATCTTACCTGTATGCCATACTAGTATCTCCATACTCCTTGGTTATGAGGATAACCAATCTATATGACACAACAATCTACACTCGATAAACTCATCATCCTATTAATGACATATTATTTGGTCACGAACATGTTTAAGAACTATTTGATAAATCTTTCTTTATCAATTATAATATAGTTCTAAGGACTTCATCACAACACAAGAGTTGTAATAAGAAAAATATACACTTTATGATGAAAATATCAAAACTAACTTTTATTCATGGATCAATAATTTATATATAAAATTTAATTATTTATAATAAGCCAATAGGCTTTAGGATATAATTCCTAACTACTCTCACTTAGACTTAAGCCAATCGACGTAGGATCTTATACCCATCTTCCACTTATGATTATCGAACTTTTTGATCTCGAGAGCTTTAATGAAGGGGTCGACTACGTTCTCTTTTCTGTCAATCTTTTGCAACTCAACTCATCTTGATCTATGATTTCGCAGACAAGATGATAGCATCACAGAATGTATTTGGTTCTGTGATGAGACTTGGACTCCTTCGCTTGTGCTATGGCTCTTGTACTATCACAATATAGTAAAATTAGACCATCAATAGAGAAAATCACTCTAAGTTTAGTGATGAACTTCTTCAACCAAATAGTCTCCTTTGCAGCATCAGATGCTGCAACATATTTCGTTTCGCATACTGAGTTAGCCACCGTATATTGCTTGAAACTCTTCTAGTAAATCACTCCTCCATTCATAGTGAATACATAGCCTGATATGCTTTTACTGTCATCATGATCTGACTGAAAATTAAAATCAGCATATCCCATAAGTTTCAAATCAATATCTCCATAGATAAGCTATTGGTCCTTAGTATTTCTCAAATTCTTAAGGATTGTCTTCACAACCTTCCAATGATTTTCTCCTAAATTAGATTGGTACCTACTCACTACTCTTAGTGAATAGGCCACATTCGATCTCGTACACATCATGGCATACATGATAGATGCCATTGCCGAAGCATATGGGATCCTACTCATATATTTTTTCTCTTAAGGGGTTGTCGGACAATCCTTCTTGGAGAGAAAAATTTTTTGGTCTATCGGTAGATAGTCCATTTTAAAATTTTTCATATTAAACTATGTTGCTCCTAGATTGATTTTGATGATTACAAAGCAGATTGAAGGGATACAAATTTTTTAAAAATCTTTATGCTCTACAGGGGCAAAATCATAATTTTACTAAAATCCTGATTTGATAGCATCATTTGGTAGAACAAATAATTTGTAATCTATTGGTGAAAATTTCATTGTTTTTGGACTTATATTTTTGAAGTTATGAAGGTTTGAAGTGCATGAGTCGACTCATGAGTCAACTCATGGCACTATGAGCTGATTGGCACGCAAAAATTTCCCTTGGCACGCTGGATTTTTGACTTGGCATGACCTGTGCGTCGACTCATGAGTCGACCCACAAGGCATGAGTCGACTCATGAGTCGACCTCTGCTGATTTGAGCCAAAAAAATCCAGAAATCAAACTTGTCTGGCTGTTGCAACAGAAGTCGACTCATGAGTCGACTCCTGAAGCATGAGTCGACTCATGAGTCGACCCCTGCGACGGAAATTGTCCACAACGGCTAGTTTTTTGCCCGTTTTAATTGCCTTTTATGCTTCCTAAAAATGCTCTAACGGCTCTTTTTCTGCCTAATATGTTTTCTCTTGATTCTTAATGCTATAAAATGTTTCAAAAGGTGAAAATACAGGATACAATTGACAGGATCCAAAATATACACGAGGTGATCAACGAGATACTCGAGAGAAAAAGAAAAGAGGATCCAAAATCTACACGAGAGAGACAGGTGATCCACAATATACACGAGAGATTGTGAAAGAGATTCAAGAGCATTCAAAGAGAGGATTTTTCACGCCTATTGTTCAACCTTGATCAAGAGATCTTTCAAAGCTTTCAAGAAGTCTTCAATCAAAGATCATCTTCTCCTCAAGCGTTCATTCCGTTGGGAAATGTGTCCCAAAAAGCCAATCGTCAAGCTGTTGACGGTTGAGCAACCAAGTATTGTAATTGATTTGTTAATAAATAAAATATATTTGGCATTTTCATCATAAGCTTTCATCTTCTAATGAACTCCGTTGTTATGATGAAGTCCTTAGGACTATTTAGATTCGATAAAGAGAGGATTTATCGATTAGTCCTTAAAACAGTTCACGACCAAATGATAGGCTGTTAATAAGGACAACAGCTTCTATCGAGCATAGGTCGCTGTAGGCCATATGGGTTGGTTGTCCTCTTAACCAAGGAGTGTGGAGACACTGGTATGGCATACAGGTGAGATGTAAGGGTACATCATCATTGAACGTGACCAACTCCAGAGCATTCTGCTGTCGAGAATGTCTCTGATGGGATATAGGTATAAATGTCCCTTAGACTTGAGATTGCCTCATTGACTTGCAAGCAACTCACTGTGCTTTGGTACTGGACTAACTGAATTTCTAATTCAGGGATGGAAGGCTTCTGGGCACAGTCAAGTACTTGCGAAGTCAGAGTGTGATCGAGATGGGATTGACCACTCCAAGAGTTGGAGAAGAATGAGTCGCTGTACTTCAATTTAGCAAAACCTTGGCCAGGGTAATCCATCAGATGGATTTGATATTTTGAAATACAATGTGGATAACCTGATCAGAGTTGACAGTTGACCTCTGGGGTGTCCTATGATCATTTTGGTCAAGGGGATGAATTATATGAAAACTATATCCGCATGGGTTCTAAGGATGTTGTTCTACACATTCGACCTATCCAGACGTCGGGTACCATTGCTAGATGGTCACTTCGATTGGTATAGAAATTTGTTTCTATGCTACCGACTTAGGTTTGGACCTATGAGGTCACACACATTAGAGTTCATGATCCGATCGGATGGTTGATCAACGATTAAGAATCATTATAGGGTTAAATAATCAATACGATTGACATTTAACCCAGTGCAAGTGTTGCAGGAGGATCGATTAGCAATTTGATTGCTAATTGGCTTAATTTGAATAAGCCAATGGGCTGAGATTAAGTCTAATTAAATATAATTTAATTAGATTTAGTTTGGACTTGATTGGATCAACTCCAATTGGTTTATTGGATAAGCCAAGTGCAAGGAAAGACTAGTCCTAGTTCAACTAGGACTTGGGTCAATCTAATTTCTAATTTGATTAGAAAATTAAATCAGATTTAAATCTAATTTAATCTGATTAAATTAGGTTCTTAATTAGATTAAGACCTATTTTAATTGGGTTGATCTAATTTTGATTTGATTTGGTTTGGGAAACCAAATTAAAACAAGTTATGAGACAGAATCCTAGTAGGACTAGGATTCCACCTTGCGCCACATAAACCTTCTCCACGCCCTCTCTCTTATTCAACGCCAATCTTCACTTATTTTGTGCGACAAAAGCCCTCTCCCAGATCTCTCCCACGTTCACAAAAGGTCTCCTCTCTTCTTTCTTACATGGAAAGTGATTTGGATCAAATCTAAAAGGAATAAGTTTGGATTTCGAATTCTATGAGATAGAGTTTTAGAAATCCAAAACTCTTTCAATTTTGCATCGAATTTAGCCAAATTTTTTTTGGAATTTTCATGGATTTTAGGGTTTACATTGTACACCCTTTTCTGGTGATCCATGCATAAAAATATGGAGGAGGTGCTCAAGAGTTGGGCGTCCCTTAACTTGCCATGTTTGGATAAGCCTTGACTAGGTGTTTGACCTAGACAAGGACTCTATCATATCTCTCTATATAAGATGAGTTTCTTCATGAAATTTTAAGAGGAGATAGATATTTGAGAAACCTTTCTGCCATCCAAAAATCAGAAAGAAATACCTTTGGGTCGTAGAGATATAAAAGATGCAAGTTTGGGTGTCTAGAGAGAAAAACGTGAAGAAGAAGAGGGTCTTCTTCTTGGGTTTTTGTTTTCATATCTTTCCTCCCTCCATCTTGAGTTTTCTGAGAGTGTCTCAGATCTGAAACTCCTCCTTCTACTTTTCATCTTTGGAAGAGTCCAAATCAAGAAGAAGGAGGCACCTGATCAACCATCAAAGAAGGATCAGCGCAGTACTAGCATACTGTGCTGATTTCCTGAAGCAGGACTTCTGATCGAGATTTGTGGGCTCGTGTGGATGACTCCTAGAGGCCGGATGCATGTGCGGCTTGCAACATCATCCTTAAGCCCGGATCAGCGAGGTTAAAGCATCTAACTTTCAAGGTAATAGATCTGATCTATTATTTAATACATACATTGGATGTAGCTAGTATAGAAACATGTTGATATGATCAACATGTAGTTCATACTATATTTATATATATTTTAATTTTTTATTTAATGCTATGTAATAATCATGTAATAAGATCTTAGATCTAGAGATTTCTGATCTTAGAAAATAAATTTTGATTTATTTTAGTCTTCCGCTGTATGATCTTGAAAAAGTTTCAAGATATAACCCTGAAACCCTAGATCTGGTTCCTACAATTGGTATCAGAGCCTAGGTTTTTTATTACATGATTATTTATACATGCTTAGATTATTTTTTAGATTAGATCTAATTTATAATCTGATTATTAAATCTGAAATTAAAATTTTAGATCAATCACAAACTGCAAGGTTGTCCTGCTGTAAGTTTTACCCCTTACAGTGCAAAGGTTGTCCTAGTTTGTGTAGATCTATCTTTAATCATAAATTTGTTAGATATGATCTAGATTAAATTTATGATTTATTAGATTTAAAAGATGTTTAAATCTAAAATAAAATCTCTTTGTTAATAATTTTTATGCAAAGAAATTATTTAAAGTTGAAATTGTTTCAATTACATGAACCTGTTTAGATTAGATCTAAAGTAGTTTCATGTTTATTTCACTTGCATCTTGATTATGAATCAAACATGCAATATGATTGGTAGAATCATATTATAAAATTATTTTACAAATATGAAAATTATTTTTTGAAAAGCCGAACCCAACCCTCAGCCCAAAACTTAATTAAGAATTAAGAAGTTGTTTGATTAGGTTCTAGGATTGTGAATTGAAGAACCTAAGACACAAATCATAACACATTGGGTTAATTGGTTAGTAGAAATTAGGTCCATTAATTGGGTTAGACCTATGGTTAGATTAAAGATGGACTTAATTAGAGAATTGACTAAATCTAATCAATTGTTGTCTTAGATTAGGTCAAGGATTCTCTAGATCAATTACAATAGTTGTAGTTGGTCAAGTCCATGTCTTTAACGAGAACCAAATGGACTTGATTCTTGGCTAAGCGGTCTAGCACGAACTGTTAGGTTGATCTAATCGAAACTAATTAAACCAGTTGGTGTCTAAGGTAAACCAGACCGGTGATTTTTAATTGGGAGCCCGCTTACCTGGCCATTCATGATGGTGTCTAAGGCAAGCTTTGGCAGACCCTCCCACTGATCGAACTTACCTGGCCTCTTGGTGAAATTATGTTTTGATCGGATCACTTGACTATTCGAGCTGACCCATGTCAGCTAGGTAAATCAGTGTGACTGATTTAGGTGCTCCTAGACCAGCCCTTTTAATGGTCTCCCTTAAGCTGACTTGGTGAAGTCAGTGGGAGGATCATGATAAGCTGGTTCATCTGACCTCATCCTCTATATTATTTAATCCTCTAAAATTATTAGGTCCTTAAAATGATAAAGTTATGGAGATAACTGAGTCATAGCCTCCCATTAAGGTGTTTGATAATGAGTCCATGAACTCAATAATCATTGCAGACCCAAAGGCCTGGTGCTTGTTGACTAATGGAATTATCACTCATCATATGATGACTTGGAAGTGTCTCTCTAATGGTGGTTAGGTGAGCCAACCAAAGTTGGGCTTAATCATTCGTTGGTTAGATACACCAAGTATGATCATGTTAATGGTTGGACCTAACCGGATCCTTACAGTGGAGGCCAAAGCCTACTGATTAGGTTTCTGGGGCAAAATTAAAATTACTAAAAATTATTTAGAGAAACAATTGGTTATGAACCTACCCTTAGATGTACATGGGTTGACCAACCAAAGTTGGGCTTGTGTGCAGTCTAAGTGGATTCTAGTACCCGCTAAGGAATTAGGGTAATTCCTCGAGTTGAAGGTAGAGGCTACCAATTCGAATAAAATAGTGGGAGAAACCTTTTGATTAAAGTCCAAATCTTAAGGTTTAATGAATCAATTACTAATTAGGTTATGGTTCTCTTTGTGCAAATATGGCCACTTCCCTATCGCTCCGATCATTGTTGGACAATGATAATTTGGTGGGACCCAACTTCGGTAGCTGGTACTGAAAGTTGAAGATAGTCCTGGAGCATGAACGGATCCTATATGTGATAATGGATCCTGCACCTGAGGAGCTAGCTGTCAATGCACGTGGAACAGTCAGAGACACTTACCAGAAGTGGCTCAGTGACCGGACCACGGTGCACTGTATCATGCTGGCTGCTATGAGCGACGAGTTCAGTCGCAGATTCGAGACGGCTCAGCCAAAGGACATGCTTCAAGTGTTGGAGGATGCCTTTGGCACACCCGATGACGTGGAG